>NC_142527.1:11385200-11527700 GCF_964205215.1 Stylophora pistillata | reverse complement strand
ATAGTGGAGCTTTTACTTCATAAATGCAACTTTGTTCTCAAGTGATTAGACAGAGAAGGGCCTGGGGAAAAAGTTAGGTCAAATTCCAAAATTGCCATTTTTCAAAAAACCATAACACTCACCTGCCTTCTTGAGTAACTTTCATACCAAATCCAGTATGTACTTTAGTGACCCATTTATCAAAATCAGTTGAGAAAACTTTGGCTTATTGAGGTTTGTTAGGTTTTTGGCACAAACTCTCCATGCCCCTCTTAGGCGAAGCAAATTGGAGTTTTGAGCATAATTCATGCTATAAACAGACCAAATTCTTGACATAAGGCCTTTATTTTGTATTAGGTGAGAAGGAACACTTTCTCAGACAGGGACACTTAATATGGCGGAAAGGGCAGAGAGAAATGTGCCGCGGAATGGAAACTTCGGGAGAGCTATTTTAGAGTTTGCGAATAAGAGGCTCAAGAGCAAAAAGGGAAGGAAAAAGGGAGACAAGTACTACCTGGAAACGTACCTTTAGGGTGTTAAAATCTTGTTTTTTGAGGATTGCTGCGTCGTAAAAGCAAAATGTTATCGCTCCATGAGGAAGACTGAAGCGCCATATAAACTAAGAATTGTACCTGATAGTTTCGAAGAGGAAGGCATCGAAGTCACCACTCAGTGTTCATGTAAAGCTGGAACTGGGAAATGCCAGCATTTAGCTGCTTTGTTTACACATGTAACGGTAAAACTAAATGATGACGACTCTCCAACCTCCCATCTTCAACAGTGGCATAGACCTCGAGGTCCTTCACTTGAGCCACAAAGATGGTTTGCTTCTGAGTTTGTGAAACCACGAATAGATCGAAAACCTCACAAAGTAGCACCTAAGACTGTACAGGAGTATTTATACGATCCCAGACCCATCGAACAACGGCTGATGACTGAGAGACATTCAACAAGTCGGAGAAACATTTCCGATGTGAGTCCCACCACTTATGCTTCTTGGCTCCAATACTTTAACTCAGTAACCCACCAGTCTCTTCCATGGGGGAATTTTTTGGAAGGGTCTCCTTTAGCAAATCAGTTAAGGGATGTATATCCTCCAGGCTTTGTAGCTACCGTTTACAGTGGGGGCCTTGAGGCAGTGTTTGAATTTCCCGGAGAAATTTCTTTACCGGAACATGTTACGAAAGGGCCACCACTAACAGCGGTAGAAGAAGAAAAACTCTTTCTATCAAATATCATGTTGTCTCGAGAAAAAGCGTTGGAAATCGAGAGAAATACGAGAGGTCAGTCCACTTGCTCAGCTTGGTATCAAGAGAGAGCATTCAGAATCACTGCTTCAAGATTTGGTGAAGTTGTTTCCAGAAGAGCACCAATTAATGATAGGTTCCTACATAGTTTATTTTCATCAACAAAAGTGCAAACTGAGGCCATGAAATATGGTCTGGAAATCGAAACAGTTGTCAAAGATTTCAAAGAATTATCAGGCCCTCAAGTAAAAGTTTTCAAATGTGCGGCCTTGTTGATTAATCCTGATATTTACCGGATGAGTTGTTCTCCTGATGGTGTTATTTATGATCCCAATGATGAGAATCCATCAGTTGGAATTCTGGAGATTGAGCATATTTTCGATGAAGGAAAGTCAGTTGAAGAATGTTTAGAGCTTAAAAGAGACATTTGTATTCATCGACATCAAAATGGAGAAATAGGACTCAAACATAATCATAAGTATTACTTTCAGCTACAAGGCTTAATGGGAATTTCAGGGTTGTTGTGGAGTAAATTTTGTATCCATTCTAAGGAGGGGTCAGAAAATCTATTTGTAGAAAAAATTTAATTCGACCGTGGGGTTTTTCACAAAATCACTGCTAAAGTTCATGAAATTTATTTTTCTCCCTGTTTGCCTTAGCTTTTGAGACAATAAGCAGATAACTGATGACAAACAGCATACAAAGTTTTAAGTCATTTCATTTACAAGCGTGTTTTTGTGCAAAGTACAAAAGAGGGTTTGATATTTTGATGTTAAATTTTTTTAACAATTAAATAATGGCAGGAACTTTGTGGACCAGAATGATCTTCTTCATATTTTTCTGGTCAATAATTGGGGATACAAAATATAGAAGATAATACGAGTTTCCCTTGGAATAAACGACTTAATTACCACATATCCGCAATTTCACAGATATGGGAGAGCACTTACGTAAATCCTGCGGAACTAGTGTTCCTACGTGTTTTTAGATGGAAAACATGGACAAGTTTCCATATTCCATGCGACACGTAGTAGGAATATTTTCACGGATACTGTAACAACAAAGGGTTACACATAAATCATATTTCCGGCTGTAATTATGTAATCAAAGCTTATTCCAGAATTGTTTGTCACGCTTTGTCACGCTATGCTTAACTTTACAACAACTCATCAAGCATCGACAAACTTCGAGATCTTCCTTGACGTAGCTGATGAGGCTCACGCTGATGATTTTCATCTGCATTGACGTCAGATCTCCAGTATTTCATATCCTTGCATCTACTGACAATAAAGTTAAACAACTGTAAAAACACTGCCCAGTTTACAATACCTGTGTAAAATCGAATTAACTGGTCCTTGTTATTGAAGTTTTCAGGAGAAAAACACACGTGTTTATCCTCCTTCAAGGCTCCGGCAACTTCTTGCTTTCCCTTTTCCTTTTTGAAATCCTCGAACCTCTCACTTAGTTCTTTCAACTGTGCATTTTTTGCTTCCAGATCATTTAGCAGTCTGTAGATAGCCGCTTGTTTTCTTTCGCAATGTGGGCAGCTCTTTTGTTGCCGCTTCTTCCGTGGCACCTCCAAAGCTTCACCTTAACGCTTTCCTTTGCTTACTAAAGTACTCCGATATCGTTTTTCACTAGACATTTAAAAATAGTTGGAACAGCACCTTTCTTCAGAACGATTTTCTTGCCTTTTCCATCTTCGCTGTGTAATCTTCCTCGCAGAAGTGCTTTGAGCAGACACGAGCGTTTTCTGTAACAGCAAAATAATCTCCCTCGTCCCGCCGAATCCAGCAATCCAGTGGTCTTTTAGCTCTCTTTTCTTGGGAAAACGGTGAAATCGAAGGTTCTTATTCTTCTTTGATGTAGCATTACAAAAGGGGACAGAACAATTATGTGGCATTTCAATATTAACCGACAAAAATTGCAGAAATCGATCTCTTCCACTCTTGAGATGTAAACAAGCTGTACCCCCAGTTTCCAGTCCTTCCTCGGTCGGCGCCATTTTGGAGAAGGGTCTATTCTCCTAAATATTCTCTGGAATATGATATCGAGTACACCGGGGAATTCATGTGATTCTCTAGGAATCCGAAACTCGGACATGCCAGGACTAATACAATGAACACACCTCCAAATATGCATGACATTTTTTGTAAGCGAGATATCTTTTGGATGAGGAAACACTTTTGGTGAGGAAATGTTTTTGACGAGGAAATATATGTGACGAGGAAACATTTTTGATAGAGAAGTATCTTTCATGTCGAAATATAAAAGTAAATTTTTTTGCAATTTTGCTGCAACATATTTCCCTGTACAAATATGACTTTACAATGCGATATTATGGAATAAGACTTACAATATGATTATAGCAAGAATAACAAAGAGCTGCCTGTTTTTCTCCGTCGAAGCGTTATTTCGTGACTGTATAGTTGATCAGTGTTGTGGTCTCAAGTTATCTTGTTTCACAGATTAACTTGTTTATAAGTCTTATTGAAATTGTTCGGTTGAAAATGAAGAGAAAAAAATAACGATTTCAGTCATATTTTACATCTTCTCTGTCAGAAGAAACATTTATCGAATGGGAGCAAGATTACGGATTTTATCATGGCGTGTGCTTCATGACTTTACCGTTATAAAATCTAGATTTGTAAAATGTTGCAGAATGTTGTGACCAACTCCAACCCAAAATAAAGCTTGAGAAAATGGCAAAAACCGTTTCAGTGAGATTAAGGCGAACAAAACTTTTTCTCTTCTCAGTCTGCAGTCTAAGATAATTTCCTGCCCTGAAAGAATCCAGTCGGAAACGAATGAAAAACAGAGCTTCAGTTTGAAATAAATAAAGGGAATCATTGCGGATTATTTTCGATCAAGGTTCGGGGTAACAACAATCATCGCAAGCCATGATTGGACCCTTCCTATGATGCTTTACAAGTTACAGTATGGCCTATTAGAACATTTCCCTTCAGTCATGTGCTTAGATGATTCGTGTTGCCCGAGTCTCTTACCTTCACAAAATCGTTATTTTTGTCTGGATCCCGATCTTCGTTCACGGCTTTCTGAATCGTATCAACATCCATATTCTGAATTACAGCGGTAATTTTCCTCCTTCTCAAAGCAAATAATGAACAGGATCTCCTCAGCAGCTGTTCTCCTTGATTTCCAAAGGCAGACTGACAACCTTCTAAATTTGAGGCCACGCGACGTCAGTTATATAATCTTAAACGTCAGCTTTCGCTTCATAAGATATAGATTAGTCACGTAGCCCGACATGGGTGAACAATAGCCGCGACCATAGCTGAGTTAACTGCGAAGCATTAGGAATGGTAGACTATCGCTGCGCCTGTAACTGCCACAATACTTCCACACATTTCATATATATGCTAACATTTCTTCAATTGCTAGCCACACAATAACAGTAGGGAGGGCTCGGAGAAACCAAAATTGCTAGGATATCTAAAGCACTTTGATAGCAAGTGGAGGCTCCAGCCTCTTATTCTATCAATATCTGAGTAACAAAAACCAAGATATCAACCGCCGAGATCAGATCCACCGCAGTCCTGTCCTACATATGTCAAAGGCCTCTCCAAACAACTTCGCCGCTGCCTACAACAACAAGGCATGCGCGCTGTTTTGAAATCAGAGACTACGCAATGATCATAACAGGTACGTCTGAAGGATGCCGTCGACCCGGATTAACAGGATAGCGTGGTCCACAGGATTTCTTGTGAGTGCGGGAAGGTTAACACTGGTGAAACTAGTAGACCCATGCAGAAGAGAATCAAGGAGCGCCACAGGGATATCTCACTCGCTGAGACGCAGACCTCCATCGTTTCAGAGCACGTCCACAACAGCGGACACCGCCAGCTCTGGAACGAAGTAAGGTTTATTGATCATGTTCCCCATTACTACACACGCATGGTGAAAGAAGCAATTCATATAAGACTTCACCCTAACAGCATCAACAAGGACAGTGGCATAGAAATCCAAGAAGCCTGGATGCCGATGATCAAGTAACACAACCGCGGTAGCCGACCGCAGAGGGAAACTGATCCGAGGACACACCAATCACTCCCGCGAAATTCCATCAAATCACAGATGAGCTCAACAGCATCGATCGACCTCAACGCCTGAAGGAGACTAGCAGTCAGACGAAACGTCATGATCCTCTTCCGAACCGACCACATCGTGAGACAAAAGATTATATTTCTCTTTTGGTAGTGTTATTTGCCACGATTACAAACGACTGGACATCTTTTTTGCTCCACGTTAGATTTACTTATAGGTGCGGGATTTCTAAGATATACGCACAAACGCGCAAAGTAAAAAGCGGAGAGAAAGATCTAGAGTGAAACAGGGCAAGTACCAGATGTAGTCGAGGCAGAGATAACTATGTACAGTTTTGTTTTGGCGAGGATGATACCACTTGTCGTTTGGAATTTGTCATTACCTCGCTTGGTACTAAGTTGAACGTCATTTTGGTAAATGTTTCTCGCTGACAAGGTTGGGAAGGTAACCGGAAGGTTATTCCGGCACATTGGGATTAAAAGAGTATAATCTTGCATGATTGTAAGGGAAAACTGAACCAAGTGGGTGCTCAATAACGCGCAAGGTGCCAGTTCTCAAGCTACGGTCTGAGGTTACAGTTTAATACAATCCTAAAACGATACACGTCTTGAATATTCGTGCGATTGATGTTTATATTGACATTGGAGTGGATCTTCCCATATGACTCAAACAACGGATCTAAAAGACACTTAACACCTAAGTGCCAGATTTTACGAAAAAGCTCCAATAGAAGTAAGCAGTAGCGGAAAAATGGAGTCACTAGCCAAATTGTGAAGAAGGTCAGGGTTCCAAGGGTTAAATCATAGACGAACGACAGAAAACCGCGAAAACAATGGTCACTACTTGTCACAAGATGAAGACAGTTCCTTTGTAAATGGCGCTGGTAAACTGGTGAATGCAGCGAGGGCTGTGAACTGCTCTTGGCTCGCAGATCACATCTGCTACTACAAAATAGTACTGATAATAGGTACGATAGACGAGTCGTAATACGAGTGATTTACCAATTTTTTTAATGTTCTTGCAATACTCCAAGAGTGTTTATCACCTTGTACATATCACTGAAGAAAGGGGTCCTATACTGCTTTCATGAAATAACTTCAAGTGGGTTTCAGTAGATAAAACCCGAAACTTATTGTTTTTGTTGCTGACTCTAAGAAGATCTGTCAAAAGGTGCGAGGAACCAATTGAAGTGCTCGATAGAAAATGATCAACCAGCGGGGAACGACAATGATTTTGAAGATCTACGCACAAACGACAAAGTGGAAAGCCACGAGAAAGAACTAGAGGCAAATGGACAAGTATCGGACATACTCGAGAGAGAGATGGTACTAAATGAAAAGAAATAGTAAATGTTTAATGAAGGCCAAAAAACTGTAATATCATGCTGAACAGTAACTTAGTTGGGACGAGAATAACGCAAATTTATATTCCATAGGGGGCTTTTTTTCAAGTTTAGATATGACATAATACTGTGATAACCATCAAGTGACCGTCGAACGATGAGTAACTCTCAGGCAGTTAATTAAGGCTGTAGTTTTGCATAATACGAAAACGATATGTAGCTACACATGTTGGATAGCTCTGGCATTAAAGTTTATGTTGATATTGGCGAAGATCTTGCCGCAAGACTCGTACAGGGGATCGTAGAAGCATCTAACAATAAATTGCCAGATTTTACCATACAATCCCAATGGGATCAACCAGAAGCGGACAAAAGGAGTTGCCACCCAAATCATCATGAAGCTCAGGGCTCCGCAGGTTAAGCCATAGACAAAGGACAGAAGGCCGCCGAATACAATGGTCAGTACCCAGTAAGTGCCAAAGATAGTGCCATCATAAATAGTTTTGGTAAACTGGTGAATGCACTTAGGGCTACGAACTGCTGTTGGCTCGCAGATCACATCTGTATAAGCCACCTACAAGAAAAAAAAGTGTGTTTTAACAAAACTTTTCTTCACCGCGACTCTCGAGTCTCATTTTTAATCATAACAGAACCAAAGTAAAGCGCGCGCTTTGATTAGCCAACATTCAGTGTCAACCATTTGCCCATGGGTGTACATTGCTGACGTGAGCAAATGCAATGACCAGTTTCCGCGCACTTGTTTTTTCTGGTCACGTAAGATTTTTTCAATAAAAGGAAGCTCTTTAGTTGCAATGTATCAATGTTATGTTCTAAAACAAATGGTAAACACCACAGCGTATACTACTGAAATACGGAGGAGGTTGTTAAGCACGATAGAAGCGTAAGAGTCGCGCGAGGCGATGGCCGAGAGCGACTCTGAGCTTAGCAACCTACCGCGTGCATCCATAACTCAATAGTGTACACTGTGGTGTTTACCTTTTATCAAAGGAAAAACCACAATTTAGGTGTTCACCATTTGTAGCAAGGCTTCTTGCAAAGTAAAGCGATTAAATTGTTTATGATATATTTATGTGGCACTACCTAGCAAAGAGAGATCGTTGCGAGGGGTGTAAAAGACACTGACACGAACAAAAAATAAACATTACTAGCAAGAGAAAATAAACCCATTACTTTCTCTTGATTGGTAAGCTATACAATGATAATTTTGGTAAACAATTCTAAAAGGCGAACAGATATTTTCTTTAGTTTGGGATATAGAATAGTAATATACGCGAAATGATTATTTTTTGATTATTCGTTAATAGCAAATTTCATGACTGGGGTCGCGATATCGCACTCGTAAGGTATGATGGTTTTAAGATGTCATAACTGTAAAATAACGGTTTATAGCGAATAAGCTCATTTACCTGCATGTGTTTACTGAACCAAATTTTGAAATGAGACGTGCGATTTTTAATAGGACCTTCATTTAGGTAAATTACGATATAGTAAGCTGTGTGTGTCATATTTCATAACTGAAGTCGCTGGATCGAAGTACCGAATGATGAACCAAATGTTGAAATAAGATGTACGATTTTTTAAATATGACTTGATTTAGGTAAATTGCAATATGGTAAGCTGTATATGAGAAAGTGCCGATGCAAGCAACATAGTGAGCCAAGAAAATGGCAAGCGTACTTTCTATGTAGATAGCTCGAGTTCGATTTTTAAATACACTCATGAAATGCTAGATTGCTGTGTTTAATTCGTTTGGTTGGGTCTGACTTATAGTCCTCAATTCTAATAGCGTGCGAAATGCGAAATTTCCTCGGCAAGCAGTAAATATGGAACACCGTTAAGGATTGTCAGCTCAGGTTGTTTAGTGCCGGACTGTCGTGGGGAGGTCAAAGGGCAAACCCAGACCGGACCAAAACTCAGGATATCGAAAAACTTGCATGAGGAGAATGTGCTGCCTTTGTTATGAAATGGCTGCAAATGGGTAGACATTTTAGTCTCCTCGGATAAGGACGATAAATCTTAGGCCCCATGTTCTGCATCTTCCCTGTATTGGCTAGCAGGGGACGTTAGAGAACCCACGCACTTGTCGCTAATAGTAGATAACACAGCTCTCAGTGTTATGGTGAAAATATCATTCAAAATATTGTAAACTGCACAAGACAAGCTTACCAAAGTACCCCACAAAGTCTTGTAAATTAACGTAGAATATCCTCATACTCTACTCATGCAGTATGTAAGAAAAATGCAGTAAGCATGGTTCCTTGGCGAGGGGGCATTGGGGTCTTTTAGAAACCGCGAAACCGGAGAAAAAAATCATCCAAAACCGAAAAACCGCAAAAAGATTCGAACAAAACCGAAAACTACGTGTAAAACCAGCGTAACCGATAAATTTTCACCTCCAATTTATCAAAACTCTAATCGATCCAATTAGATTTTGCTTCTGGTCCGTCTTTGGCAAAATCATGCAAAATAACAGCGTCGACTTCATGATTAATCATAATCAACTTTCAAGCCTGATTTGAGTATTACCTTTGCACCTACAGAAATCTATCCGTGCTGCGCTCAATTCTGAACTCACTCACAGAGTTGACAACGGTTCCCACGGTAGGTTAGTAAAATGGCTCATCTTCGAGAACTTTGGGGAGGACAGAACTGTGTCACCAAATATCGTTACATGACCCGAAAGCAGAAGCGGGTCAATGACTGATCTTATTCCAAACACGGTTTCAATATTGCCTGCATAGTGCCACAGAAATCCCCGATTCAAAAGTGCAACGGGCTACCTTGAACGACTTCATAATATGGAGTTAATAGTAAATTGCATCTTGAAGAATGTTACAATTAAGCAGTGATAGTAACTGTAGACTTGGGCTGTTCCACGTTATATATTTTCCTTTGACCCCACGATATCTTCCCACGAGTTACCACTTTTACTGGGAAAAAAAACTCAGACAAAAACTTCAATTTTCAAACCACAAACACAAATAAGTTTTCACCTTCAAGAAAAGTCGGCTTGATTAAAATAGCGGCTGAGATTTTAAACTAGTTGTGGATGCTTTTCGTGCATTTCAAAATGGCTGATTGCTAATGGATTAAAGTATCGCAATAGAATTAGTTCTTTTAAATCTCTTACCTTCAAATAAGCGTTATTATTCTCTGGATCCCTGTCTTCAGTGACGTTTAGTAGCGTTTCGCCCTCCATTCCTCCTGTTTGGGGTGTGATCTGTCCTTTCATCAAATCTTCGCTGAACAATTAGGTGTAGTCCAAAGCTCTGACAGGTACGAAATTGAAACACATAGATGGTAACGCAATCCTCTACTTGAGTATTTTTTAATACAGTAAATTAGCACCTTAAAGACCATTTTCTGACAACCATTTGTAAACGCACTTCCTGATATCCCTTTGGAGAATTCATTAATTTCCGTTTAATTATGATTCTTCTATAATTTTCGTAGTCTTCCACCCAAGGGGGATATTAAACAAGCCGTTACGTTGATCGGCGTTTGCCGCCTTAGATACCGATTACATACCGATGCGGAATCAAATATGTCAGCGATGTTTTTTACTAATCCAAATAATCTAACCTTAAAAAAGAGTGATCTCTGATGATCAAGTGCTAAGTGCTCTCTTCAGATTACGAACTTCATTAATAAATGTTGCGGGGAGGAGCTGTTTTCGAAACAGCAGAGTTTCGAATTCAATGAACCTGCAGAGTTTCGAAACTACTTACAAATTCTATCACTTTATCGATTTTAATCCTCTTGCTTTTCTCTGACTTAAATTATTTCCAGAAAATTGTTTTAAAAAAAATTGCATTTTATTAAAAAAGGATACGTTACAATTAGATAATAGAACCGCTCTATTTGCAAACTGCGCTTCTTGAATTTCTCAGAAAGTGTTAGCATTTTACCTCCGCTGACCAACAAGTCCGAAGAATGAGACAAATGATGACGGACGAAGTGTAATAGATAATCTTTTAAAACTTTGCTAATATCGCTTGTGAAGTTCTTCGATTCGATCATGGGCGCTGAAGAAAGCAAAGAAAGTGTACCTCGAAACAACAACACAATGCCTAACCTTGTGCAAATATTCGATTCGATCATGGGCGCACAACCCCAACACAACGCGTAACCGTCAAAGCTCATGTCGTCCATCGGTGACCGAGTTCTCAAAAAAACCCTGCAGGATATCCTGGATTCATCTTAGTCCTAGTCCTTTCCACAGGAAAGATGGAAGTTATGACAAGACAAGAAACGCGCGCCAAAGCAGCACAGATTAAAATCATTTCTGATAACAGTGACTCAGTCAACTCGAGCTTCTTTCAGTTTTTTTCTAATAGCGACGACGACAACGACGACTTCCTTTATTTTGACCCTACTACAGGAAAACTACAGGGAAACTGGCATAGGAGCCCTACGGATGCATTGTATTTTGAGCCTATAACAGGGACACTTAAAGTCCATGCAAGGGAGGAAAAACATCGCTATTGAAGGAGTGGATTTTATTTTTTAGGTTCACTAGATATTGCTCTAGGCTGAACGGCAGTTTGTATCTTTTACTTATTGCCTCTCAACGACTTTTATCTTTCTGATATACTATGAATAAGTTAAACTAGAAAATGAAGCGACTAGACACTATTTCGCTTCTTATTTATCATGACTCCCTAAATCGTGTTATTGTCAATATCGGTTTTGTAAGAAATAGACAACTTTCTTGAGAGACATGTTTCGGCTTGCTTATGCCATCTTCAATCAATGAGTGACAGAAACGTGAGTAATCAGTATAACAGACAAGTAGATGAATAAAATATTTACAGTATGATGTGAATACAAAAGCGGGTACTAATTACAACGTGACACCAAACATCAAAGGTGTGAACTAAATCGCCAGAAAAGTGTTATAATGCTGTAATTGTTTGTTAAGTTCAGGTTTGATCTTATTTATATAAAAAGCTTCTTTGAGTTTTAAATCAATTGAGTTGGTAGCAGAACCCAGAATACTAAAGCAAGAAAGGGAGTATTTGTTCTTACAAGAAGGAGATGTGTTGAAATGCTTAAAAATATGCGAGTTTTTATCGCTTTCCGTGTGCTCCTTTATCCTAGTAGAGAAGTGGCGACTAGTTTCGCCAATATAACGGGAATTACATCCCGCACAAGAAAATTGATAAACTACCATGGATTTTAGAGCATTAGGAGTACGATCTTTAACAGTGAACATGTTTTTAATTTTAAAAGAAGGGAAAACTAGTTTGATATTTAGGTCCCATTTTCAAAAGCGCTTAGTGAGTTGTCGGAGTTTGAGGTTCGCTATTCTGAGAATAATTGCCGACAAAAGGGAGTTTAAAGTAACGTACGTGTATTATTTTCATCAATGTTACGGCTATTTTGCTCCACTTTTACCTAACAAATATTCGGTCACAGATTCATTCTCTTTTGTTGAAGAGCTCAGGAGTTTCGATCTTAACAACAAGTTTGTCATTTCCTTTGATGTTGAAAGTCTTTTTACCAATATTCCGGTAAATGAAGCTATCGATATTGCTGTTGATCTTATTTTCAAGCATGACCAAATTTTCGATCAAAAAATCCGACCTCAAGAAACTGTTTTCATTCGCTACTGTTGTTACCTTTTTGTTAAACATTTACAAAAAAAAGGGGAATTTCTTATTTTTAGCGTTGGGAGGCCTGTGCCTCCCATAAGGCATAGCGAGCGAGAAGAAAACACGTTGAACGTTTTGTCTTTAAATCGGACATGTTGGTTGTTGAAGTTTTCAGTTAGCGTTGTTAAGGCTCATACATTCGAATCATAAAATTGATCTCGATTGTGAGCTAAAAAATAAAGTGTGAAATTAGCGATTCGAATGTAAGCCGGGAAAAGAATGGATAAAGGCAACATGGAGATGAATGTGCATGGTGGCGAGATCGACGATGTTGAATTAGATCCTGAGAAAGAGACAAGTGCGGATCCTGTATGAACGAGAAGGGTTGATATGAAAGACCAGGAAGATGTTGCAGCGGAAGAACTGTATCAGGCAAGGCGCTCAGTTGGAGGCTATTTGGCTCGAGTAAGTACAGTTATAAATCAAGTTAAAACAGCATTACTGAGGGACGAGAATGTGAAGAAGTTCGTGAAGCTGTGAGGAACCTTGAGCATGCATGGGCTCGTTATAGTGAAGTGTATCAGAGTTATATTCTTAAGAACTTTCCTGTTGAAGAATTTGAGCGTGTCGAACAGCGTTACAGTAAAATTCATCGAGATTACTCTCGATGTGAAAAGACAGTTGAAGATTATTTATGACCAAGTTCACTTCACACTTCAAAGAATAGTTTAAAATCCTCCAATGGGGAACCAAAATTTTCACCAATAACTTCAACTAAGTCGAAGCCATCCAGATCTTCGAAATCTTCAAAACTGAAGGAACTGAAGAGAAATGTAGAATTGAAGAAACTTATGGCAAAACAGGCATTAGAGATAGCACAATATGATGAAGAAATGGAGAAAAAAAATTGAAATGCAAAAACAAAAAATTGCTAAAGAGGTGGGATTTAAAGCTCAGTTAGAGGAAAAGGAGGTTGATTTGCTGGCTTTAGAGGATTATGACAGTGCATCTGATGAAGAGAACTCGGTTGTAAGAGATGAAGATGAACCCAGATTCTCTCTTGAACCTCATCTACCGAAACAAGAACAGACAGCCAATTGGGTTGCCAACTATCAGCAGGAGACTAAGCCACTGAAGCCCAGAGCCCCCGAATTTATTCAACACTCAGGCAAAAATTCAACTCAGGCAGTTTTGTTGAGAGTCACCACGCTTCAGGCGATGCAACCAGTAAAATTTAGTGGAAGTGCCGCAGACTTTCCAGTCTTTAGATGAAGGATTCGAGACAACTTGAAAGATGGTTTAATATCTGATGCGCAGAAGATCGAATTTCTACCGAAGTTTGTGACAGGTGAAGCATATGATGTTGTCGCAAGATCTGCAGGGTGTTCATATGTAGATATTGTTGCGAATTTAGAAGATCGCTATGGTCAACCAGCTACAGTTGCGGCTGCCTGTATCGAAAAGCTGACAGTGGAACCGAATATGAAGCTCATCGCCGAATATGAAGCTCATCGCCGGACGACTGCCCGACTACTTGATCAACAAGTGGGCTGACGTATCGTATTCCATCAGAGAAAAGGGACGGAATCCAGGCCTGGAAGATCTAGCCAAGTTTGTCAAACGACAGGCTGCAATTAAGAATGACCCAGGATTTGCAGGTGTAGTCGTCATGCCAACCAAGGAGACAAGGGCAAACAAAAACTGCCCAACAGAAGTAAAGTCCCTCCGGTTCCAACGCAGACCTCATCCTTTGCTACTGATTTCTCTGCGAAAGACTCGTCTAGAAGGCCAGGAACAAGTAATGAATCCGGTCAGAGTAAGCCCTTACTCGGAGGACAGAGCTGTTTGTGTTGCTCTGGTGCACATGAACTAGCCTCATGCTTCGAGTTCCAGAACAAAGATCTGCAAACCCGCTGGGATATTGTGAAACGCCATAGGTTGTGTCATGTTTGTATGAGGCCAGGACATCGTAGAGACAGGTGTGAATCTCAAAGATTCTGTCCGTATAGAAGTGATAAACGACATCACAGGTTTCTTCACAACCCCCCAAGAAGAGACAATGGAGACCCTGACCGAGGCAACCAAACCCGTGAACGGGAACAACAACCTGCGGAGAATCAGCCAAATCCAAGGAATGGTGACCACCCGAGCACTTCTGAACCTAGGAGTACAGTGCAGTACGCAACCGCAATAGAACCGACCAAGAAGAAGACCACACTTCTCCATGTGATACCAGTGAAAATCTCATCGTCCGATGGGAAGTCTATCACCACGTATGGATTGCTAGACAATGGTTCACGTGGAACCATGATTAGTTCCGATGTTGCTAATGAACTAGGCCTGAAAGGTCGGAAGGAAGTGGTTCTCTTAGCACCCTTTTGCAACAAAAAGATGAAGAGTTTGAAGTTATAGAATTCGAGTTGCAATCCGCTAGTGGAGAAGGAGAGGTCATTACTGTGGAAGAAGGCCTTGTATCAGAGAAGTTCAAGATCGCAGAGAAGTGCCTTCCAGAAAATATTGACAGGAAATCACACTCACACCTAGCGGACAATGAAATACCTGACATTTCAGTAAACTTTGTCACATGTGAAAAGAATTTACATGACCAAGTAGAGAAGTTTTGAAAAGTGGAAAGGTTTGGAACAAAGAACACTTTGAAGGCTGAAACGGAAGGGGACCCAGATTGTAAACGCCGAGACCTTATCTTGTCCAGAGAGGATATGAAAGTAGTGGACATCCTAAATAAGACAAGACTAAATGACGAAAATCACTACAAGACGGGGCTGTTGTGGAGAAGAGATGATGTTCAGCTAGCTACCGAATAACCGAAGGGATGCAGAAATGAGATTGCAGAGTTTGAGACGAAAGTTCCATAGAGATCCTAGTCTTGAGGAGAGATACCGTGCCACTATGGAAGATGACATAACGAAGGGATATGCTCGTAAGCTATCAGATGAAGAAGCTTCCAAATCTGGTCCCAGAACGTGGTATCTACCTCACTTTGCAGTCACTAGCAGCAGCAAGCCCAACAAAGTAAGGACAGTCTTTGATGCTGCCGCAGAACACCAAGGAACGTCCTTGAATAAGAATCTATTACAGGGGCCTGATTACACAAACAATTTAGTTGGAGTCTTGTTGAGATTTCGTGAGGAGAATGTGGCTCTGGTTGGGGACATTGAAAACATGTTCCACCAGGTGAAAGTGCGCCCAGAAGACCAAGACTCACTAAGATTTCTGTGGTGGAGAGAAGGCATAGACGAAACACTGCAAGAGTACGCGATGACAGTATACATATTCGGAGCAGCCGACTCACCCTGCTCAGCTAACTCTGCCCTGTTGAGAACTGCTGATGACAATGGAGGAGGTTTTGACCCGATTACGATAGACACTCTTAGACACAACTTCTATGTTGATGACCTCTTGAAATCAGTACCAACACCGGAAAGTGCAATTGCGCTGATGGAAAGTTTGATTAAACTTTGGGCTACGGGTGGATTTAACTTGACGAAATTTGTTAGCAACAACCGCAAGGTCTGGACTTCTATACCTCTGGGAAAGAGAGCTGACCCGTCTCTGGATGTCAATCGTGATGAATTACCCGTCGATAGAGCGCTGGGGGTACGGTGGCACATAGAGTCGGAAACGTTTGGTTTCAAGGTCTTAGAGTTTGAAAAAGATAACACCATGAGGGGAGTTCTATCGACAACCTGCTCCGTCTTCGATCCACTGAACCTCGCTGCGCCCGTAATGTTGCCTGCGAAGCAAATCATGCAAGAACTGTTGAGGTTAAAAAGGGCGTGAGATCAAACTCTCGAAGGAGACCTCGTCCAAAGATGACTACAGTGGGAAAATGAGCTACCTCTTCTGGCAAACTTGAATGTCCCCAGATGTTACTTTTAGTCGGGTAGACCATGATGGAGCTACTCTACAGCTTCATCACTTCTGCGACGCGTCCGAATTTGGATATGGTACCGCCACATACCTCCGAGTTACATACTCTGATGGAACTGTAGAATGTGCATTTGTTATTGGAAAGTCGAGAGATGCACCGATGAAAACTGTCAGTATTCCCCGTCATGAGCTACAGGGAGCTCTTTTGGCAGCACGTGTTGATCTTGCAGTGAGAAACGAATTGAACTTTGAGTTTGAACAAGTGGTTTTTTGGACCGATTCCATGATCGCTTAAAACTATATTCACAACGAGAACAGGCGATTTCAAACTTATGTGGCCAATCGAGTTGGAGAGATTAGGCACCTCACATCACCACACCAGTGGAGACATTGTCCTGGCAAACTCAACCCCGCTGATGATGTCAGTCGAGGCCTTGGAATGAATGAGTTTCTTAAGAACGAGCCCTGGCTAAAAGGCCCACCCTTCCTGTATAGCAGTGAGGATCACTGGCCAGAAACCAAGTTTTAGAACATCGCAGTAGAGAAGCTTTGGATAAAGAAAGAAGTGTACGTGACCGCGGTAAACCCAACATCATCTTTGAACTGCCTTCTGACCCGATTCTCTAGCTGGATCGCTCTTCTTCGCACATTTCCCTGGTTACTGAAGTTTCTACAGTGGATCAAGTGGTCCTCAAGAAAAAAGAAAGAAGAGACAAACACATGCGAAGTCCCACGACGTATCAGTCACGAAGAAATTGAGAAATCTAAAAGAGAAGTTGTCAAGTTGGTGCAGAAGAGCGTCTTCCCGCAAGAGATAAAGGATCTCAAAGCTGGGAGACAAGTGAAGGCGTCAAGCCATATTATGAAGCTTAAACCAACAATCATGAATGACGGTATATTGAGAGTCGGTGGTAGAATTTCGAGAGTACCCGTGTCTCCTGATGCTATGAACCCTATGATCCTGCCGAAAAATCATCAAGTCACCACGATCCTGATACGCTATGTACACGAGAAAAATGGACATTTTGGAGTTGAGAAAGTGCTGCCCCTTCTTCGAGAACAATTCTGGGTGGTTAGAGGAAGAGCTGCGGTGAGGGAGATTACTGGGAGGTGCATATCCTGCAAGAAACGAATGGCACCTAAGATGACTCAAGAAATAGCAGAATTACCAAAGATTAGGCTGACGCCCTATGAACTACCGTTTACTTTTTCCGGTGTTGACTATTTTGGCCCCTTTTACGTGAAGAGAGGAAGAGGAAAAGTTGCAGAGAAGCGATGGGGCGCCATCTTTGTACGTATGAACTCTTGAGCCGTGCATCTTGAGGTTGCTAGGTCCCTGGAAGCAGATGACTTCATCTCGCTGCTGATGAGATTTCTAAATCGAGGGGGACATGTGAAGGAGCTTCGCTCCGATAATGGATCGAACTTTGTTGGGGCTGATCGGGAGATTAAAGAGGCTATTGATAAAATCGACAATGAGAAAGTGGGTAGAGAGTTGTCACAGCGTGGCTGTAAGTGGGTGTTTCACCCTCCAGGGGCATCACACATGTCTGGAGTTTGGGAAAGACTTGTGAAAACTGTAAAGAGGAGCCTGAAGGCTATCCTTGGAAAAGACCTTATCAACTAAGAAGTACTCCAAACAGTGTTTATGGAAGCTGAACGAATTGCTAACTCCAGACCATTGACAAGAAATTCATCAAGCTTGAATGACGATGGGCCTCTCACACCCCGCCATTTCTTAAACATCCGTCCTACAGTGAATCTACTCCCAGAAATGGTTGATGACAGTGACAAGTTTAGTCCAAAGGAATGGCGCCAGGCACAACTACTGGCTAACCATTATTGGAAGAGAACGTCAGAAGTAATGCGAGTGAATTACCAATTGATTTTTTAATAGATATAGTTTAAGGAATAAAGGTGTAAATCTAGTGCAACCAGGGTATAATAATAGATCGTATCATAATTCCTTTACATATAAAGCTAGTCACCTTTGGAACAGTTTACCAAGAGAAATTAAAACAGCATCTACGCTTAGCGACTTTTGTAGTAAACTTAAGAATTTCGATTTTAGCACTCTAGGACCAATCTGTAAATGTAATACATGTAGTTGACTTTTATTGTACGTACACATACATTGTCATTCTTATTCATATTCATCTACTGCAATATCTTTCACCGAACATAATGTTTAGACTCTTTTAACTATCAATATTAATCACCTACAATTTTACAATTATCACTCGTACTCTAAACTTATATATTTTTACCTATAAAGTTTTAAGTACTTCTAATAATATACCTTTAATTATAGTTAATTTATAGTCTACCGTTTAATACATGAGCCTCTGGCTCGGGCAATTGGGCAACCATGCCTCACGTTAGACAATAAACTTTGATTGATTGATTGATTGATTGATTCTCCCAGTGCTCCAAGAGTATTTATCACGTTGTACATATCGCCGAGGAAAGGAGTCGTATATAGATCTTATTAACCAAGCGCAAGGGCCGTACTGGGAGAATATCGGCTCGAGGTCTTGACAGTACGGACCGAGCGCAGCGAGGTCCGTACAAAAAAGACCGAGGGCCGATATTTTTCCAGTAAGGTCCCGAGCAAGCTTGGTTAATAAGAGATTTATTATACGACTGAAGTTCAAAGGGACAAAAGTGCGGTATCATTCGGGACCATTCGGGACAGTGCCCGGTCCAATACTGAGAGAATATTGACCAGCAATAGAATATTTTGATTGGTTGATTTTAGTTATTGGCCCTCTGACTGCCCGAGTCGTGTAATAAATTGTTTTTGTTGCTGACTCTAAGTAGACCCGTCAGAAAGCGCGAGACCAATCGAAGTGCTCGATAGACAGTGATCAACTAGCAGGGAACGACAATCATTGAATTTTTTAATGATTTGATACCAAGATTCCGGGTAGGAGTAATGAAAAACTGTAGAGAAACAGTGGTGATTACTGGACATTGTTTTTGGTGCACGTAACATTTACTTGTTGTTGGGGGATTTTGAAGATATACGCACAATGTAATCTTTGTATCGATTAGTTCACATACTTATTTTTAGAGTCTAGTTTTTAAATTTTATAGTCTAGTTTTTGTATTTTTATCGAATAGATTACATGTTTAAATTTTACATTTTAATTGTTGCATACACGTTCACATTTAAACGAGCCCCAGGCTCACTGGTGAAATGTGTCTAAATACTACTATACTACACAAACGCACGAAGTGAAAATCCAAGAGAAAGAACTACAAGGAGACGGGCAAGTATCAGACAGAGATATTACTAAATGAAATATTAAATGTTGAATGAAGTAAAAAAACTGTGATATTCTACCTATGAGTAAATTAGCTGTGACGAGAATAACGCAAATTTACATTACATATTGGGTTTCAATTCAAGTTCAGATATGACCTAATACTAAGTTGATCTCAAGTCACAGTCGAACGATGAATGAATCTCAGGCTGTTAATTAAGGCTGTAGTTTTGCATAATACGAAAACAATATGTAGCTACACACGCTGGATAGCTCTAGTATTAAAGTTTATGTTGATATTGGCGAAGATCTTGCCGCAAGACTCGTACAGGGGATCGTAGAGGCATCTAACAATAAATTGCCAGATTTTACCATACAATCCCAATGGGATCAACCAGAAGCGGGCAAAAGGAGTTGCCACCCAAATCATCATGAAGCTCAGAGCTCCGCAGGTTAAGCCATAGATAAAGGACAGAAGGCCGCCGAATACAATGGTCAGTACCCAGTAAGTGCCAAGGATAGTGCCATCATAAATAGTTTTGGTAAACTGATGAACGCACTGAGGGCTACGAACTGCTGTTGGCTCGCAGATCACATCTGAATAAGCCACCTAGAAGAAAAAAACCCAGTGAGTTTTTTAACAATAATTTCCCTCACCGCGACTCTCGAATTTATCATTTTTAATTATAACATAACCAAAGTAAGGCGCGCGCTCTGATTGGTCAATTCCGTGCCCACCATTTGCCCATGGATGTACGCTGCTGATTTGAGCAAATGCAAAGACTAGTTTTCGCGCGCTTGTTTTTTCTGGTCACGTGAGATTTGTTAAATAAGAGGACGCTCTTTTGCTACAATGTATCAGTGTTATAAAACAAATGGTAAACACCGCAGAGTACACTATTGAGTTATGGATGCTCGCGGGAGGTTACTAAGCGCGATACAAGTGTGAGAGTCGCGCGAAGCAGTAGCCGAGAATATAGCCGAGAGCGACTCTGGGCTTAGCAGTCCCCCGCGTGTATCCTGTGCTGTATTCGATTTACGTTTACATTAATTCAGCCTCGCTTCCGTTCATGATTCGATGTATAATCACTTCCGGTAATGGCGACGACACATGTTAGAAAATATTAAAAGTTCTGTGTTGAAATCCAAGAATATATCTCCGTTTCTCGTGCCATCCGAACACCACATGGTGTCAGGAGTGAACAAGAAGATATAAACTGTGTCCAGAACGGATATTTAGCGATCAGTGATCAGGAATTACGCGGAAATATGGCTACGAATCTTCCACCACCGAAAGCTCTTTGTCTATCGGGAAATGCAAGTGAGAATTTCAAGTTGTTCAAGCAGCAGTACGAATTATATGTGAACGCCATTGGATTATCTACTGCCAGTAAGGAAAGGAGAAGTGCTATACTGCTAAATCTCGCAGGTGAGGAGGCGCTGAAAATCTACAATGGCTTCACATGGGCTCCAGCTGTAGGTGACCCCGAAGGCGAGGAACATGTACCAGCAGAGGACAAACTGGATCCGGAATTAATTCTGGAGAAATTCCAGAGGTTCTGCACGCCGAAAACAAACGTTACTTATGAACGTTACAAGTTTCACAGGTATACGCAATCAGAAGGTGAGAGTTTCGATAATTTCTTATCACAAATTAACACTCTCGTGTCTACGTGTGCCTACGGTGAACTAAAGGACGATTTTGTCAGAGATAAGATCGTATTGGGTATAAATAGTGATAAGGTCAGAGCACGGCTGTTGAGAGATGGTGAACTGACTTTAGAAAAAGCGATAAATGAGTGTAGAGCAGAAGAATGTTCTGGAAGGTGGGCTCAGGATATAAAAGGAGAGACTTCTAAAGTGCAGGCAGTTCAACATAGGCGGAAAGGAGGCCCTCGTGACAAAGGACCACGTAGTAACGGGCAGCAAAGAAGTGCATCAAATTGCTCCCAGGCATCGAATAGCCGGTCATGCCGGTGGTGTGGAAAGGAGGTGCACCCCAGAGAAAGATGCCCTGCAAAAGACAGTAAATGTAACAAGTGCAAACGCCCAGGACATTGGGGCAAGGTCTGCAGGAGTAGCAAAGGAAAAGGGTCTGTACAAGAGGTAGCAGAAGTGCAGTCTGACTCAGATGAGTACTACTTCTTAGGAAGCATCAGTGATGAAAGTTACTCTATTGAGAGTATCAACAACAGGAAACGCAGGAGTGCATGGTTTACGGAAGTCCAGGTGTCAGGTCAGAGCCTGAAATTTGCTGTTGATACTGGAGCAGATGTGACAGTCATTCCCAAAGCTGTGTATGATACACAGTTTTCACACTTCATTTTGCAGAAGCCTGACAGGCCTCTTAGTGGCCCAGATCAAAGCAACCTTTCAACTCTTGGATTCTTTACTGCAGAACTAAAGAAAGGTGATCAGACAATCACAGAGGATATATATGTGTTCCCCAAAGGCTCTCTATTGCTAGGTAGAGACGCTTGTGCAGATCTAGGTGTCGTTAAGTTCATTGGAAAAGTTACGTCAGATCCTATCCAGTCAGCGGAGTTCGGATCAATGTTCAAAGGCTTAGGAAAGCTAGAAGGAGAATATAAGATTAAGATCGAGCAAAACGCAGAGCCATTCAGTGTGATGACTCCCAGGAGGATATCTATTCCACTACGTCCTCTAGCCAAAGCTGAACTTGACAAGCTTATCGAGCTAGATGTTATAGAACGGTGCACAGAACCATCGGAATGGTGTTCTCCTATGGTCGTGGTGCCTAAAGGAAATGGCAAAGTGAGGATCTGTGTGGATCTCACGAAGCTTAACGAAGTAGTGAAGAGAGAAAGAATCATGCTCCCCACAGTGGATTATACAATTGCTCTGATGGGAGGTGCTAAGGTTTTCTCTAAACTGGATGCCAATGCGGGCTTCCACCAAATCTGCTTGGATGAAGATTCAAGGAAACTGACCACGTTCATCTCACCATTTGGTCGATTTCGATACAAGCGAATTCCCTTCGGTATCAAATCTGGCCCTGAGAAGTTTCAGAGTGAGATCTACCGAATACTAGGTGGTCAACAAGGTGTGGTATGTCTCATGGATGACATTGTCGTGTTCGGAAAGAACCAGGAGGAACATGACGAGAGACTCGTACAGACATTAACACGGCTGAAAGCAGCAGGTGTCACCTTGAATAAGGATAAGTGCCAATTCAGCAAAAGCCAGATTGACTTTCTAGGTCATCGGATCGGAGTTAATGGTGTGGAAAGCTCTCCAGAGAAGGTTGAGGCTATATTGAAAATGCGTGCTCCAGAGAATGTGAGTGAGGTAAGAGGTCTGATGGGTACAGTGAACCAGCTCATGAAGTTTGTACCCAACCTTGCTACTATGACACAACCTCTACGTGAACTCTTGAGCTCTCACAGTGCATGGTGCTGGGGTCCAGCACAGGAACAGGCTTTTAAAGAGATTAAACAATGCTTGACGAGCAGCCCAGTGTTGCAAATATATGATCCTTCACTGGAGACCAAGGTGTCAGCAGATGCGTCTTCATACGGACTTGGCGGAGTGCTTTTGCAAAAGCACGGTGACAGGTGGGCGCCAGTGGCGTATGCGTCCAAAAGCCTTCTGGATGTAGAGAAAAGGTACGCCCAGATTGAGAAGGAGGCCTTAGCTAGTACCTTCGCATGTGAACGATTCACAGATTACATTCTGGGAAAGGATATTATACTTGAGACTGATCATAAGCCTCTTGTACCACTGCTATCCACGAAGGAGTTGGATCAACTACCCGTACGTATTCAACGAATGAGAATGAGGCTCATGAGATACTCGTTCACACCTGTTCATGTGCCAGGAAAACTGTTGTACACTGCCGACACGCTATCTCGTTCTCCAACACCAGCCAAATCAGGTGATTCATTTCATGAGGAAGTGAACTTATATGCTCATCAAGTCATAGCTGGAATGCCTATCAGTGATAGCAAATTAGATGATATTATGATCCATCAACAGGAGGATGAAGCATGCAGGCAAATTATGAACTATGTAGCTGAAGGTTGGCCTGAAAAACATAATGTCAAGGCTTTAGTCAGCCCTTATTTTGCTCATAGAGCAGAGCTGACAGTGGTTAAAGGGCTGTTGATGATGGGACCTCGAGTCGTTATACCATCGTCTATGAAATTGGAAGTCCTGGATAAGATCCACGACGGTCACCAAGGGATTGTCAAGTGCAAGGCATTGGCCAGAAACACAGTGTGGTGGCCAAGCATGATGAAGAATATAGAGGAGCTAATTGAAAACTGTCGCAAGTGTCAGTCTAACAGGAAAAATCCTCCAGAACCTCTAGTTCCTACCATGCTCCCACAACGACCATGGCAATACATAGCCACTGATGTCTATGAACTCAATAAAAGACTGTATTTAGTAATGATTGATTACTACTCCAGATGGATAGAGGTAGCTAGTCTGAGTTCAACTGCCTCAGCAGAGGTCATAGACAGGATGAAACGTGCATTTTCCAGATTCGGAATTCCAGATCAAGTAAAATCTGACAATGCCAGCTACTATACATCAAGGGAATTTAAGATGTTCACTTTAGATTACGGGTTTCGACATGTCACTAGCAGCCCAGGTCATGCTTCAGGCAACGGTGAAGCAGAGAGAGCAGTGCAAACAGCTAAACGTCTCCTAGCTGGCTCTCAAGATCCTTATCTTGCTTTGCTACAGTATAGAGCGACACCATTGGCTAATGGTTATTCTCCAGCTGAGCTAATGATGTCAAGGAGGCTCAAAACCAAAGTGCCGGTGGCCCCGTCTCAGCTGTCCCCAAACCTTGTGCAGAATCATGCCCTACGTCAGTTTGAAGACAATCACAAAACCAAACAGAAGCTGCACTTCGACAGAAGGCATTCAGCGAGGCCTCTTGTTCCCTTAGAGAAGGGAGATGAAGTGATGGTACAAGACAGAGGACAGTCTGGAATAGTAGTGGAGAAGTGCACACCTCGTTCTTATGTGATCCATACGGACACTGGGTCATATAGAAGGAATAGAGTACAGATCAACAAGATACCACCCCCACCCCCAGCTGCAGCTACATCTCCAGCCAAACCCACACCGGTGCCAGT
The DNA here is from genome assembly GCF_964205215.1 of Stylophora pistillata. Lineage (NCBI taxonomy): Eukaryota > Metazoa > Cnidaria > Anthozoa > Scleractinia > Pocilloporidae > Stylophora > Stylophora pistillata. Next base: position 11,503,187 of record NC_142527.1, on the reverse strand, counting down.
ACCTCCATCACCTAAACTTCCTTCACCCCAAACAGCTAACACTGCAGAAGGAACTGGCACATCAAAAGTGTACACCAGATCTGGCCGTCAATCTAAGCCCTCATCTAGATTGAAGGATTATGTGCCATAAGTGAAGTTATACTTTCTGGCCAGATTTTCTCTGGTTTCTCAGACAGAAAGTCATAACTATGAACGCGTATTCTAGTGTGTGTGAGACTTAGTGCAGAGACAAATGACAATAGCTACCCAGGATGTGTTTCTTAACAAAATGACGATTACTTGAGGACATTTGATTGACGTTGTTTTAATTTTGAATTTCACGCTAGATAAGAAACAAGTATGTCTAAGTAAGTTTCTCTTTCATTATCTTAAAGGGGGAGATGTGCTGTATTCGATTTACGTTTACATTAATTCAGCCTCGCTTCCGTTCATGATTCGATGTATAATCACTTCCGGTAATGGCGACGACACATGTTAGAAAATATTAAAAGTTCTGTGTTGAAATCCAAGAATATATCTCCGTTTCTCGTGCCATCCGAACACCACAATCCATAACTCAATAGTGTACGCCGGGGAAAAAAACTACAATTTAGGAGACCACAATTTGCAGCAAGGCTCCCTGCAAAGTAAAGTGATTAGATTGTTTATGATATATTTATAAGGCGCTTCCTATCAGAGAGAGATCGTTGCGAGGAGTGTGAAAGACACTGACATGAACATAAGAATTGCTTGCAAGAGGAAAACACCCATTATTTGCCCTTGAGTGGTAAGCTATACAGCGATAATTTTGGTGAACAATTTTAAAAGGCGAACAGATATTTTCTTTAGTTTAGGAAATGAAATAGTAATATACCCCAAACCATTATTTTTTGATTAATCGTGGATAGTATATTTCATGACTGGGGTCGCGATTTCGCACTGGTAACGTATGATGGTTTTAAGATAGCGAATAACCTCGTTTACCTGCATACATCTACTGAACCAAATATTGAAATGAAATGTGCGATTTTTTAATAGGACCTTCATTTTGGTAAATTGCAATATAGTAACGAGCTAACGCTCGAAACGTCAGATTTTATAACCGTAACGGTGGCCAATTTACCATTTCAACTTTGTTGATACATTCAAATTATTATGCAATATAGTAACCTGTGGATGTCATATTTCATAACTGAGATCGCCGTATCGAAGTAACGAATGATGAACCAAATGCTGAAATAAGATATGCGATTTTTTAACAATGACTTAAATTAGGTAAATTGCAATATGGTTAGCTGTGTACGGGAAAGTACCGATGCAAGCGACATAGAGAGCCAAGAAAATGGTAAGAATACTTTCTTTATAGTTAACTCGAGTTCCATTTTTAATACGCTCATGAAATGTTTAGTTGGGTCTGACTTATAGTCCTCAATTCTAATAGCGTCCGAAATTTCCTCGAGAAGCAGCAAATATGGATGCCTAGTCAGCTCAAGTTATTTAGCGTCGGACTGTCGTGGGAAAATTTCATTCTAAAAATGATAAACTGCATAATACAGGCTTACCAAAGTAACCCACAAAGTCTTGTAAATTAACGTAGAATATCCTCATACTCTACTCATGCAGTATGTAAGGAAAATGCAGTAAGTATGGTTCCTTGGCGAGGGGGCATTAGGGTCTTTTAGAACCACGAAACCGGAGAAAAAATCATCCAAAACCGAAAAACCGCAAAAAAAAATTGCGATCAAAAGCGAAAACCGCATGCAAAACCGTAATAACCAATAAATTTTCACTTCCAAGTTATCAAAATCCTAATCGATCTAACTAGATTTTGCATCGGGTCCATCTTTGGCAAAATCGCTCGTCGTCACGTAATTATCATGCAAAATAACACCGTCGACTTCATCATCAATCATAATCAATTTTCAAGCTTGATTTGAGCACTATAATTGAATTAGTTTATTACCCTTGCACCTACAGAAATTTATCCCTGCTGCGCTTAATTCTGAACTCAGTCACTGAATTGACGACGGTTCCTACAGTAGGTTACTTCAAGGACTCACCTTCGAGAACTTTGGGAAGGACAGAACTGTGTCGCCAAATATCGTTACGTGCCTCGAGAGCAGAAGCGGGTCAGTGACTAATCGTATTACAAACACGGATACAATATTGTCTGCATAGCGCCACAGAAATCACTGATTCAAAAGCGCAACTTTCATGTTCACGGGCTACCTTGAACGACTACATAACATCGAGTGAATTGCAACTTAAGGAAAGAATGTTACAATCATGCAGCGATAATGACTGTAGACTTGGGCTGCTTCATGAAATATATTTTCCTTTTACCCTTACGACATCTTCCCACGAGTTACCGCTTTTATTGGGAAAAAATCTCAGACGAAGGCTTCAATATTGAAACCACAAAGACAAATAAATCAGTATTCACCTTCAAGAAAAGTCTGCTTGACTAAAACAGTGCTGAGATTGTAAATAGACATGGCTTTTCGAAACTTGTTGTGGATGCTTCTCATGCATTACAAAATGGCTGATCGCCAACGGATGAAAGTACCCTAGTAGTACTACTTCTTTTCAATCTCTTACCTTCAAATAAGCGTTATTATTCTCTGGATCCCTGTCTTCACTGACGCTAAGTAGCGTTGCACCATCCATTCCGTGTGTTTGGGGTATGATCTGTCCTTCCATCAAATCTTCGCTGAACATTTAGGTGTAGTGCAAAGCTATGACAGGTACGAAATTGAAAAGCAAATATGGTAACGCAATCCTCTACTTGAGTATTTTTTATCACAGTAAGTTAGCTCCTTAAAGACCATTTTCTTACAACCATTTGTAAACGCACTTCCTGATATCCCTTTGGAGAATTCACCTCTTCCCGTTTTTATCATCATTCCTCCATAATTTTCTTAGTCTTCCACCAAATGGGGATGCGTTCGCCGCTTTACATACCTATTAAAGTGTGGAAACACTTCCGGTGTCGTAAAAAGTCATTCATTTATTAATAAGAGGCGTTATAAAAATGCGCTATAAAAACGCGCTATAAAAACGCGCTATAAAAATGCGCTATAAAAACGCGCCAAAGTCGCGCGTTTTGTTCGTTTTATAAACGTTATTCGTCAACCGTCAAATGACCTAAAATCTAACCGTCAACCGTCAAAAGAACTTATTAGAGAGCTTAAGCACCAGACGTTCCTGAGGTCACGAACGCCTACCGGAAGTCACTAGAGGAACTATGTACATACTACGCATGTCATGACGTTCGCGTGGTCACGTCGCAGACGCCAGAACGCCACTTTTCAGGTTAAAGGTAGGACGCCACAAAAATATGCTGTTATTTTGTTTATAGGAGATAAATTATTTACTCAAAACCATTGAAAGCTCTTCTGCTTTTCATTAAGTGATTAAAAAACGTTTTCGTAGCGTGTAAAGTGGTTTTTGCTTAATCGATAGATTAAACGGGTTTCGACAATGGCAGACAATTTTCTCGCCAAGTCTGGGTGAGTTAAGTCATTTGATTTCATGTCCATTTGAATCATCAAATGCAGAACTAAGATTTTTTTAAAACCGGGTTTAAGCTTATCACAAATTACGTTGAGCAATAATTTAGAATTAAGACACTTAAGCGACATTTAGATACAATAACAAAGTGCAAAATGAGATAGATGATTGTCTTTCTGCATCGGTTGTATTTTGTAACTGCACATTGTATATCGTATGCATCTATGCTAGGTTTTGAGCAACCTACTACAAACATAAGAATAACAAATCTCGCTGTGATTAACGAATTTAGAAAAAGAGAAATGGTCCTCTAGGCATCCAGATCATACACTGAAAACTTCATGCTCGCTCGTTTGTTCGCATTGTTTACAGAACTATGAAGTGGTAAATTTCAAGTCGCCTAATAAATTGACGAATTATTCATTCTGTCAAGAGAGTGGGGTAAAGAAACTTATTTCCTTGCTCATTCAGGTCATATCTCTAGCATCTTTTAGCAAAGACATGTTAACACGGGTAGAAGTCCGTGTCTGAAAAACGTCGACTGCTTAACCTTCCTATTTCGCGCCAAGAACGAAGGCCTCGATCCAGTCTTACACGGCTTCTCTGCCGTTCGTGTTGTCAAGAACGTCTGGTGCGTAAGCTCTCTATTTTTAACCGTCAACCGTCAACGTGACCCCCCATTGAGACCCTCGATTACATGACCGATGCGGAACCAAATATGTCTGAGATGTTTTCAGTTATCCAAATAATCTCACCTTAAAAAAGACTGATCTCTGATGATCAAGTGCTACGTGCGCTCTTCATATTACGAACTTCATTAATAAATGTTGCGGGGAGGAGCTGTTTTCAAAACAGCACGGTTTCGAATTTTATGAACTTCGCATAGTTTTTAAACTACTTCGGATGTAGATTCTACTACTTTACCGATTTTAATCCTCTTGCCTTTCTTTGACTTAAACAATTTCCACTGAGAAAATTGTTTTAAAATATTGTCTTTTATTAAAATTTAAGGATAGGGTACAATTAGAGAATAGAATTGTACTATTTGCAAACTGCGCTTCCTGAATTTCTAAAAAAGTGTTAGCATTTTGCCTCCGCTGACCAACAAGTTCGAAGAATGAGACACAAATGATGAGGGACGAAGAGTAATAGATAATCTTCTCAAACTTTGCTAATATCGCTAGTGAAATTCTTCGATGCGATAATGGGCGCTGAAGAAAGCAGAGAAAGTGTGCTTCGAAACAACAACACAATGCCTAACCTTGTGCCGTTCATCGATTCGATCATGGGCGCTGAAGAAAGCAGACAAAGTGCGCCTCGAAACAACACAACGCGTAACCGTCAAAGTTCAGGTCGTCCATCGGTGACCGAGTTCTCAAAAAACCCTGCAGGATATCCTGGATTCATCTTAGTCCTAGTCCTTTCCACAGGAAAGATGGAAGTTATGACAAGACAAGAAACGCGCGCCAAAGCAGCACAGATTAAAATCATTTCTGATAACAGTGACTCAGTCAACTCGAGCTTCTTTCAGTTTTCTTCCAATAGCGACGACGACTACGACGACGACGATTTCCTGTATCATTTTGACCCTGCTACAGGAGAACTGAAAGTCCGTCAGAATAGGGCGGTACAAAATCCCTACCAAAGGAGTGAAAACCTTTGCGAAACCTGGGATGAAAGCCGCCCGGAGGCAGAGTTGTGTTTTGACCCTTCTACAGGGAAACTTATGGTCTGCCGTGTAAGGGAGGTACAACATCGCTTTTAATGGGGTGGACTTTGTTCTTTTAGTTTCACTAGATGTTGCACTGGGCTGAAAGGCATTTTGTATCTTTTACTTATTGTCTCTTGCCGACATTTTATCTCTCTAAAAAACATACTGTCAACTAGAAAATGGAGCGACTAGACACTATTTCGTTTCTTATTCATCATGAATCGATAAATCGTGCTATTGTTGATATTGGTTTTTTTGAAAATATTACCAGTGTAACTGCAGTGGGAACAAATCCTTCGAACATAGCTCGTATTACTATCATAAGGCATGGGTAAACTACGTTGAAGCCTGCGTCTACCTCATTTAAAGCTTCGATTGTCTTGCCTAGTCAAGGAAATGTTGACGTCGCCGGGTTCCAAAACGATGAATCATTTTTATTCGAGAAAAATGGAAGTAAACACCATTAGGACCTACTTGGTAAATTTCAGAGCAATCAGCTCTCTTTTTGTCGAGATTTTAAACCGAAAACCTTTCCCATTATATTTTCCCCAATCATCGCGCATATGAACTGGTCAAATCATACCCATGATCATAGTGACAGTCTCTTAAGTTATTTAGCATTAGATACCTTGAATAGATCTGTAAGAGCTAGCATCCTGTTAAGAAATAAATTTATCGTTGTCGTTCCAGAAATATTCGTGAACGAAACGATTGCCTAAAACTTCCTCGACAAACGAAACATCACCCATTCTAGGTCTCAATCCTTTCAGTCACGATTTTTGTTCTTAGAATAAGAAACAGCTCAGTATTTTCTGAGGAAAAAAGCTCTGTTTGTTGATATCAAAGAGGAACCTTTCTCACATGGACATGATGGACAAATTTTACCGTATTGAAACATCATCTTTCAAGGAAACATTTTAGTGACAGCCTCTAGAGTCTCCAAAGTTTCCCTATTAACAAAAACTTCTATCACTTTCGTCCCTCATCATATTCTTGAAAGGAAAGGATGCCTCTAAGCTTCCTCGGCCAACGAAATATGCTTGACACGGGTTTTCTTTTTCCAAGAAAATTAAAGTCAAAACAAGTAAGTATTCTGAGAAAAAAAGGAATTCTTTCTGCCGCACAACAGACTTAAATATCGTGTGTTCAGACACTTTAATTGATTCCTTCAAATTAAAGAACAGGTAACAGTCCATAGCTGATTAACTATCTAAAGTTATGCCGTGAAAGCTAGTGAGAGTTCATAAAAAACAATCTTTCGTGCCACAAATATCGAAATAGTTTGCTCATCTCTAGGCTATTATAGTAACTACATATTACCTCAACGTAGTTCCAACAGAATTCGAATGTTAAATACAATTTCCCTGTGAATCACTACATGTGTGCTAGATATTTCTCAAGATGTTCACCGGTTCGCCGATGGATTTCGTACGCCTCTAGCCAGATGCGACCTTTCATCAACACTTGATAAATAGTATTTTCGCACGACCATCTGTTCTTGTCGAAATGACAAATTTCTGTCAGACCATCGTGTACGCCATAAACGTGATCTTGGGTGCTAGCAGAGTTGAGAAGAGACATATCAAATTTCCTCAACACAGATGATGGAGAACTTACGACTAGTGTGGGGCATTCGTTTGGGAACCCTTCCGGAACGTAAACACGAAGCGTGTAGTTGTTCCCGTTGTTTGTGTTCACTCGCCATTCGACTCTGGTATTTCCAGCTGACGTGGGGTTGATCCAAGTAACGTTGTTCAGCTTGCCATCAATGATATCTTTCTCAAATCCCAGGCGTGTTCGTTGCTGTGCGCTCCAGCTCATCTTTAAGGAGGGTGACTTTCCTCGATGCTTTCACTTTGAGGATGGCTTGATGAGTGTTACAGAAGTCCTACTGACTTAGCTGTTTCACCTCACGGGTAAGATGATATCTTCAAAATTATTCTACGAAGGACGGATTTCCCAGAAATAAATGACCATTTACATGTGTCACGAAATGAAATTGAAATATAATCTAAACCACTGAGTAAATGATTCAAGTCACTATTTGGGAATTCGAGGGTATTTTAATCAGCTTGGCCGACTTTGGTCATCATTTGGCGTTTGAGAGATTTTAGGGATTATTAGCATTTCTCTCAGAGTTAACCATGCGTGACTCGTAAAAAGAGAACAAATAACCTCACTTGTTTCCTAGAAATCATTATCATGTGGCTAGCTGGGGGTTTGTCGTCCTTTTGTGTTCTGTCCAAGATTTGAACGTACTCAAATTCAAATGTTTCCATTTATTTAGCAGGGATGTATGCTGAGACTTATCTTTTAGTAATTATCATTTGAAAAACTTCCTGTTTTCTTGCAATTCCATGAAACTTAGGGGTCATGGTTCTGCTTCACGTAACGGCTAGAATCTTTTGGCTTTCTGAGAAATAATTTCCTAACAAACAATAATTTTCAATGTTTTTAATTTGTCAAAATTACTTGCTGTGAGGCATCGAAGTTTCAGTTCTCAGACGCATCGAAGTCACTGATTTAGTCAGATCTTGCCGAATGAATTAGATGAAAAATACAAGATGCTTAAAAGGGCAGAGTTGAATTCGTCTCTATGCAAAAAGACAAACATAGGTCTTGATATCGTCTGGCGCATGATTGAATACATTAAGTAATTCCGAGAAATCATCATCATTCATGATACAAAGAACCATTAGATTGACTCATGAAAACATTGCTTCAGTTTCACTCTTTTCGAAAGCGGTGTGTTTTTTTTCTCTTTGGAGTAAAACCAAATCAGTTTCAAATTATCCGGAAGCACCATTTTTAGCTACCTTCGTAAACTGACGTGTGATTTGTAATTCTGCAGCTTGATGTCGAGTCGAAGAGAATGTCTAGTCGCTATTTATACCAGCGAGTACAAGCACCTTTGCGCTTGGGTCTTAAAAAATCAAACCTTAGAAACCGGCGGAGATCTGTTTGGGCTTTGGAAAAATGACCACACTGCAGTGATCCAGCTCGTTTTGGGGCCTGGCAAACATTGTCGAAGGACTTCGGGCTCGTTCTACCAAGATGTAGAGTACTTGGAGAAAGTTGGCTCCCATTTGACTGGCAAGGAAGGTCTCTGTCACATTGGCGAGTGGCATTCTCATCATACAATCGGTCTTAAACGACCAAGTGGCGGAGATGAACGAACAGTTTGGACAAACATGCCTAAATATGGGCTGAGTCGCTTTCTGCTGTTCATTGCAAACATTGAAAATCACCGAGATTCATCTGCTAGTGTAGGATGCTTCCTGTTCGAATTCAAGAAGAATACCAACAATAGGGAGCTTCGGCCTGGAAAATTTATTTTACTGCAAAATGAAAGCCCCTTCCGTTCAAAGTGTCTTGAGGTTTTAAAGGAAAATGCAGAGTGTTTGAACGAGGAATATGAAGTGAGGTCGCTAGAAGTAGCCAAGAATGCCATCTCCATGCCCAACAAGCGGCCTGTAGTCGGTGTAAAAGTAAGGCAGTTACTTGATGAAGAACAAGGCGTTGACAATGAGGAAGAGGCCATCTCCATCCCCAACGAGCGGCTAGCGCTTGTAGTCGGTGTAAAAGAAAGGCACTCACTTGATGAAGAACAGGGCGGGAGGAATGAGGAAGAATATGGTAGGCTGAGAATTTTTTTTGATGAGATAAGAAGGCGCTGCCCTTTTCAATTCCGCTGTATATTGCTGTAAAGCAAAGAACAGATTGCACTGCATGGTGATGTTAAAATCGTAACCTGTCCTACTTTTCCTTTTCTTTTTTGAGAAAACAGGCTTTGGAAACAGTTAAATTGCTTTGATTTAACAAATTTATAATCCAGCATAGAAACGTAAAGAAATTCAAGGGCAGAGACTTACAAATGTAAGGAGTTATCATAATTCTGAACTCATTGGTTAAACGAATAAACAAGAACTGAAGAAAGCGAAGTGCTGTTTACGTGACATTATCGATGTAATTGCAAATGCGTTATTAAAAAGAAAATATAATCATAGATTTACAAGCTGCCGCTACTTTAGCTCAGTGTTAATTGCTAGTCAATAAACACTGAATTTTGCAATGAACGCTTGTTAGTTTGGAGATATTCTGCTTATCGAGATTGCCTGTCTAGCTTCCGAGACTTACACCTAAGTTTTTGAGCCAATGGAGCAGTGTTCAAATTTTAGCAAGAGGATTATGCTAAAATATCGAAATGGCCATTATCTAAATCGGTTCCATAACCGAACGTTGGACAAAATGACCAAAATTTTGAAATTTGTTTTCTTTTTCTTTTTCTCCATAATCTCTGATTTTATACTGGAATCGAAGCCGCGAGAGATTTTAGAAAGTGGAATTTTGCGCTTCAATATAGCCACAAATAATAACTTTATTTTAAACTCATGAAATAATTTTCAAGAAGGTTAATTCGCAACATAGCTTCCATTTAATTGTGAGCACAGTATATTTATTATACAATGTGCCATGTGTGTAGTCGGAGAACGAAGACTGCTGTATTATGATAAAGACTATTAAACTTTTCCGATGCTTGAAAAGGTTGATATTTGTAAGTCTATACTGATTGTTAGGGTGTGTGTGACTAAACCGCAGAGTCACGCAATTGACTCAGGGCTTCCTTTCTTTCTCGGAAAGCGATTTATTGTTTCTAAAATCAGGAACACTTTAAAAATATATGAAAATAAACTTTTTACTGCACAGTTGCAGTTTCGAAGAATGATTTTTTTTTTCACAAAATTTTTGTGGAATATCATTCCCAAGAAACCCCCGAGATTATACACCTTTTATTTACAGGTTATGCTAGGTTAGCACTGAAAAAAATGTTATTATCGTAACGAATGCCTGTTGCTTTTTCTCGCTTTAAAGTTAATTTTTTTGAGATCACACACAATCGGACGAAAGACAGATTTAAGTTCTATTTTACAGGGGTCAGACTAAAAACCGTGAGCCCCCAATTATTTCCCTTATATCCGCAGATGAAGACTTCACAGTGGCTATTTATGGCAGCGAGTACAAGCAAATTTGTGCTTGGGTCTTCAAGAATCAAGATCTGGAGACGGGTGGCGATTTGTTCGGTTTGTGGCACGACGATCACACAGCAGTGATCCAGTTCGTGTTGGGTCCCGGTAAAAATTGTCAGAGAACTACCACCTCTTTCTTCCAAGACGTGGAGTACTTAGAAAAGGTTGGCTCTCATTTGACGGGTAAGGATGGTCTATGCCATATTGGCGAATGGCATTCCCATCATAAAATCGGCCTTAAGGAACCGAGTAGCGGAGATGAACGAACAGTGTGGACTAACATGCCTAAATATGGGTTGAGTCGCTTTGTGTTATTTATTGCCAATTTTGAAACACACAAGAGTGCTTATGACTCGGTAGGTGTCGGCTGTTTTCTATTCGAAGGGAGCGAAACTAGCCACCGAAGGTTACTTCCAGGAAGGTTTAAGCTCTTGCCAACAGAGAGCCCTTTCCGCTCTACATTTGCACGCAACTCAAACTTAATGGAAGGAGCAGAAGGTCTAAATGAAGATAACGAAATAAAGTCTCTGGACGAAGTTGTAACTGGCTCACGTGACATGCAAAACGACCGCGAGCGACCTTTAATGATTCATGATGAATTAGGAAGCGGGCTTCCTTCAAGCACTTGTTGCTCAATGATGTAACTCTTAAGAAAGAACCTGGTACGATGCACTGACCAAGATGAAGTTTGTCTTAAGTAGATGTTGAAAGTTAAGGGCAATTTGCAATAATCTGCTTAATCGACGTAACTCCAAGTGTAATTTAGTTAGTGAGAATAAAGCAAACAGATTCGAGTTACGTTTTGGTTTGCTCGTTTCATTGCGTCTTTTGTAACGTAATCTGTAATAACCTGGCTCAGACTTCGAATATATTTGTCCATTGTCGCCTATATCAAAGTTTCAATCTTCCCAATCAAATTCAATCATTTCCGTGATCTATTTGTTTAGTTAGTCATGTAACTGTTAGATCGTCTGTTTTATTTTCTTCAGCTGTGCTGTTTTTTTCTCTTAAACAAATACAGCTATTACAGACTTAATCACCTGAAGCCAGCCATATTCGAAAAGATGTTTTTAAAGAGCTTGAGCACCACAGAGCGAGACCAGCTGTGGTGAGCAATGAGGCATCAGATCCTTGTTTTGTGCTTGTTTGTGCTTGCATCTTGAGAACTATTGGGTAAAAATGTTTCTCTTTTGGATAGACAAACCTTCGTCTTTAGCTCTAACCCTACTTGCCCTACTTCCTGCTCTATTCACCGAATGTAGCTTTTTAAGTGATCGAAAATGCTAGTTGTAAGAAGTTCCCCTATAGTTAGCCAAAATCCCTTTTCCCTTCCATTTTTCCGGTGGCAGTCTCTCATGTCTTCTAATCAAGGGCGAGATCGGAGATTCCTCAACTCCCAATGGAAAGCGTAGAGAACCAAGGAGATGGGAATACTTCTCTCCGACCACTGTGTGGTTCGGGTCTGATTCTCTCTCTCCTCCTTTTCCATCAGTAAAAACCGTGAGTAAACACTCCTTTCGCTAAAATTTCTACCTTTTGCGGGATCCTACACTTTAAAACGAGCATCATACAGGGATGGATGAGCAAATTAACCAATTTACATGTTTGTAATATGAGCATGTGATGCTCTTGTAGTGCCGATATCTCAGATTAGGAAAATTTCAAATTTTCAACTTGCTGCTCTTAATATAAATACAACAAATTAAATTTTTGACTTGTTTTGTTTTGATAAACCGATGCTTTCAATGTTTAAAAATTATCATCGCTATACGAGCATCCTCGCTTGGTTTCTGCATGACAAACACCTCAACTTGGCAGGATTCCCGGAAATTGAGGAAGATGTTTCGTTACTCAAAACTTCTGGCGCGTGACGTAGTACAATTTCCCATAATTTTGTCGAATATGTGTCGTTAAAATGAACAGCAGTATATATATTTCGAGACTAACGCAAAACACTGTCGCAGTTTTGCTTTGAACTATTCAGTGGTTACGAGACAACGAGTGGCATTTCGAAAAAAAATAAATGCAGTCGTAAAAGTGTTATTCGCAAATTAATGTCGCGTAGCTGTTTCCAAGAAAAGATTAGAGGGGGGGATAATGAAAGGGGTTCGGGTAGACAGAGTTTTGAAACTTGATTTGTTCCGTTGTCTGTTAAATTCCAAGAAAAAGAAAACGTCACACGAAATGAATCAACCAATCAAAGCACATTTGAACTTCCTAGAAATGATAAATATCAACTTATACATTTCATTTTCAATAAACTTTTATAGTTTTGGTTTTGTTACGAAGAAAAGGACTCACCTACAATGAGCGACCAAGACGATCAGCGCAAAGTAGTCTGCTTCTTACAGCCTAATTTTACCGATGTTCTTAAAGATAAAGAAGCTGCTAAAAAGCGATTTTCCGTGACAATATTTGACGATTGTGACACAATTCACGTCCGCGTAGAAAGTAACAATAAAGATGAATCAGAGAAGCGAGTCGCCTTCAAAATCTTTCAAGAATTACCTTCGAGTGAAGAAGTTCAGAAAATTGCTTCTGATCTGATTTCCGCTCTTCCGGCGCTCGAAGAACCTCAGATTGCAATTCTGGTATCTGAAGATGACCATGTCAGGGCTTGTGTGAGATCAAAGCCAACTGAACCATTGGAGCAGGCGGCTGTTTTGCGGCAACCGCGGAAATCGCAACTCTACTCACGCAGTCGTGGCATACTTGAGTCGAAATTATTGGAGGAGCGAAAAGTTGCAGTGGTCGGCCTTGGAAGTGGTGGCTCCCATGTGGCAATTGAGCTTGCTAAGGCTGGAGTTGGCAAGTTTGTCCTAGTCGACTATGATCGAATTGAGCTGCATAACATCATCCGCCATGTATGTGGGCTGAGTGACCTAGGACGTCTGAAGACCAATGTCATGCGAGACCATATCTTGGACAAGAATCCATTTGCAGAGGTAGAAACACACAACACCAACATCAACAGCTTGGAAGAAGCCAGAGAAATTCTGAAAGGAAGCGATGTTATTATCGCCGCGACCGACAACATTAGAAGCAGGCTCAACATCAACACGCTGTCCATAGAGCTTGGCATCACGACCCTCTACGGAAAATGTGCTGTCAGGGCTGCAGGTGGAGAAGTGTTGAGAGTGAGACCAAAGGTTGGCCCGTGCTTCTCGTGCATCTATGCTGATGCCGCGATGGAAGCCTCTGCTGAGGAGATGTCCTCATTCCGTCAAGCCCGAGACGCCAATCCTCCTTACATTGGAGACGATGAAGTGAAAGCCACGATTCAAGTTGGACTGTCTTCCGACATCATTCCTGTCGCTAATATGCTGGTGAAGCTGGCCTTGGTGGAATTGTGTCGGGGAAATGATAGTGCACTGGCCACATTGGAGAAGGATTTAGAGGCTCCCTATTACATGTGGGCAAACCGTAGAGAGCAGCAGTTCGCTGGATACCCACCCGAGGGCTTTCATCGGTTTGATCAGCCTGGAATTCTAAGATGGTACCCAATGACAAGCGAAAGGAAACCCGACTGCAAGACGTGCCAGGATATGGGAGCTAGTGCGGAAAATGTTGACTTTTTCTCGTCTTCAGACAGATAAACGACTTACATTTTCTTATATGTTAGATCTATCAGAACAATTTGTTACAGTGGAACGAAATGCCTAAACTTTGTCCGCTTTTGTTGCAGTGAAAGAAATGAGTAAACTCTGGTCGTTGTTTGGCACTTGTTTCCTTCTTTGTTTTTTTTTGGATTCAGTCTATTCAAATTGCCATCGAGCTTAAATAACCTTGTAATAATTCGCTAGCCAAGAACGGAAGATATTGCTTGTAAGACGGAGTAATTGTTGCAGTCTACTTTAGAATTCAAACTACAATGCTTTTAAATTATTGTAAGTTAAAAGTCATATTCAATAGAATATCTATGTTGTAACTAGAAAGTGCTCCCAATCGATGATTGCTTCAATCTCTATCACTATATTTTTTCGACTCTCGCGTGATTTTTGAACGGACGAATAACACAATGTCACGCTGTTTCCGAGAAAAGGCCAAGAATCTCTGATCAACCGTATGGAGCTTTTCTGAGAAATAGATATTAAAATGATTGAAGGAAGGAATGGCAAAATGCACTGCAGCTGATATTAAAGATATCCAAGACAATGCTTCGGTCGCTATGATTCGAACGGAAGCATATTTCTAGCAGTTTCTTCTTAATTACTACAAAAGAAAGTTCCAGTTCAACTATTACTTCACGAATCAACGATGTTTATAGATTTGAAAATGTCCTTAAAATGAAGAGTACCTTCTGCGATGACAGATTCAGGCAAAGACAGTAAAACGTGTATAGCAGGGTTATAACATTTATTGCTATCAGATATCTCCACGACGTGACTTAACAACAACTAACATCCACTAAGCCAAGAGCGACATCGTTTAATACAGTGAAATCATTCTATACTGCTATGCATGATACAAGAATTACGTGAAGGAAATCTGTCCTTCGGTACGAAGTAACGTTTTAACAAAAATGCGACGCAAATGTCACATCAACAATCACTGATCAGAAATCTTTCCAAAGGTAGTCTCCTCTTCCTCTGACTCATAACCAAAGTTCAAGAACGCAAAACATTGTCTTTAATAATTCTTTGTCGCCAGTCGTCGGCGTAAACGATGTAGTTGAAGAAGCCTCCAGATCCACTTTTGTTCATGTCCAGCATAACCGTGCGATCGGAACTTTGAGCTTCTTGTTGCGGCTTTACCATCAATTTTCCGGTAGCAGGGTCGAAAACCAGTGCTTCAGAGCCGCTTCCTCTATTCTCAAGGTGCTGCTGAATACGTTGAGGATTTGACGACATATTCTAAGCCAGCTTTCGGTAGGTTTTTCCGTTATAAAAGACGACGATTAAGATGGTTCGCTGTTGCTTCGCGAAGTTACAGCGTCGCCCACTTTCGGTTTCAGGCTGTTTTCTCATTTAACTTGTTGCCAAAATGACGTCATGTCTAATTTTTTCCTAGAAAGGCCTTATGTTAGCGTGTTGTGTGACTGAAATTCTATACTTCAGTTGTGAATATAATATTTTACACAGCAAAGCGGAAGTCATTTGATCCGCAAGGGTTTTCCCACTTTGGCAACTACGTATCTATAAAATATAAAATTTTTCCTTGGTTGCATTTTCCTGCCGAACGACAAATCAATTGAATAATCATCGAATAAAACTGTCAGAATCGTATCAGAATGCACCAAACAGAGAAAAGCAACGAACAGATGCGAAAAAATTTGACTTTCGGTTTGTAGTCAAGAGAGACGACGAAGTGAAATATAGAGAATTTAGAAGTAGTGGCTAGCTGTCTGAAAGAAAGAAAGTTTGGTTTCGATCTGCAGACTGGAGAACTAACTATGGAGAGTGAGTCAGACTCAACTAAACCTCATTTGTCGTCAAGGGACAGACAGGTCATAGAAGACATGGTTTCTAGTGAATGGTTTAAGTAGTAGTCTTTATTTCCTCACAAGATAAAAAATACATATCTTATGTTACAATATTTGAGTAAAAAGTATATATATATCTAAATTATAAACTCACATAGCTAAATCGTATTTAAAAATTAAGCGATTAATGAAAGAGTTCTTGAATCTATCTGTATTACCTTTCGGATACTGACTTGTTCGATTCCTTAAATTGTAAGTCGATACTTTCCTCTCGGGTAATAGTCCCCTTAGAGGGTGTCGGTCTATGCCAGATACCTTACGAAATACTTTTCTATCCTGCTTTTCCAGAAGGTGTTTCATAGAAAATGATTTAGATGTATATTTACGTTTTGCTTGAATAAATCATTTAATCGCATGAAAACTGAGATAAACAAACATTTGCATCTCTCACTACAAGACAGACGTAAAGGATTCCACCTTTATGCAACTGTGTACCTTATAAAAACTGCCAACCATGTACAATTGTAAATATTTATTATTTGCATGTCAGGCGCCGATTGACATATTTCCGGTCAGTGACGGATTCCCCGAAACTGTCTGGAAGCTGTCGCACAAAAGAGAGGCATCACCGTTGTAAACTTCAAAAACATTTCTCAGAAAACACCATAACTGTATTTACATTCCCGTGCAGATAAATTTTCTGAGAAACTCACTGCTAGCTATTAGGCAAGGGGAAGATATCATTGTTGTAAACATGAAAACATTTCCCGGAAAACGCGGAACACTTACGAACAACAACGGTGTAAAACATCATAGATCGAAACTGAGGTAACAATCAAAAATGAAATTTTTGTTTATTTGTTAATATTTCCAATATCTAAAAGTACCGTCCCCCAATCACAATTGTTTTAAACCTTCCTTCCACATTCTCGTCTGAAAATTATTGACCTTGATCGACATTGAAACCAAAATATACCCTTTTCTCGGAAGAGTTTCCGTTATTTGATAGATGTGCATAAATCAATTTGTTTGTAATAATCAGGAAAGCGTTTCTTGAAAGTGATTTGAGTGCAGGAATAGTCGGTGGATTCGTTTTCGAAGGAGGCAGCAATGGCAGCTGATGAGAAAACACAACCAAGAGTTTATCTCTTCAAAGACGATTATGATATGATTCACGAGCTTGTTCGCCGTCGCCCAAGAGAAGAGACAGGCGGAGATCTGTTTGGTCTGTGGACCAGCGACAATGAACCTGTTTTACACATAGTTACTGGTCAGGGAATAGAAATTGTCCGTTCGCCGCAGCAAGTGTTCTCTTCAAATAACGCTTCCGTCGACTCGAGAATCGAGGGCCTTAGCGCCAAACTGCAACATAAGTTCCACTTGATTCATTTAGGAAAATGGCAGTATAAACGTCGTTCAGAGCAAACTGAAGCGGAAATAATAGCGACGGTTGGCCAAAAAACGCTCTATGCAAGGGCTAAAATGAAGGATTTTCTGCTCCTACTGGCAAGTTGTGATGATCAGTCATTAAAAGTGGAACTCAATCCGTATTTTCTATCACAATTTTCAACCACGGCAGGAGAAGTTGCGGATGCACTACCTGGCCGTAGTATATTCAAAAAAGATGACGAGATAGTAAGTACTGTTGACTCTCTCATTTTTCGAGAAGACAAAAGAAACAGAGCGAGCTTGCCTACAAAACAGCCAGCAGGTGAGAACGGAAAGGAAATGGAAGCCCGTCCAAGTAAATTTGTGCCGTTACAGGTTGCAATGAGAATCACTGACCAAAAAGAAAGTTATGAGAATCAACCATCAGAAAAAATCACCTCGAAGGGCACCGAAATCTTCCTCAAAAGTGGCGATCCCAACCTAAAGCTGTATGTACCCCAAGATCACTTGCAAACGATTAAGGATGTTGTTGGTTGTCACCCAGATGCGGAGGCCGGGGGAGATTTATACGGTCTGTGGACAAATGATGGCGAACCTGTCTTGTACAAAGTAACCAACGCCAAAAACTCAGCCACAGAAATGGAAATTCTTTCAAAAGCCCCATACTTGGATTGTCTTGGCACATGGAAGTACAAGAGTGTCGGTGAAAACAGCAAAAGCGCAATAGAACAGGTGATCCATAAAAGCACACGTCCAGGTAAAAGAGGCCCTGTATTTCTAATGGTAGAATGCAGCAAAGATAAGTTTATGTCAGCTTTCCTTCTATCTGATGAAGATTCTTCCCTAAGAAATATGGAAATTGAATTCCTCGATCGAAAAGAAGCGAACATAGAAGAGAAATGTACTGACAAAGATGAACGATTTGAGGAAACTGATCGCGGTGAGAGACGATCATGTTCTGACCCAGCAGTTCCTGTCTTGCACAGGTTCGAGACGGGTTTTACATGCAACCAGCGTGGATTTAAGGTCTACCTTTTTCAAGACGACTGTGAAATGATGAGAGAACTTGTTCTCCGTCACCCTAACGTTGAGACCGGTGGAGATCTCTTTGGTCTGTGGACATCTGATGGTGATGCAGTGCTACACATGGTACTAGGTCCTGGCCAGAACTGCAAGAGAACACCAACTTCATTCTACCAAGATATTCCTTACCTCCAGGACAAAGGCGAGATGCTAACTACAATGTACATGCTGTGTCACATTGGGGAATGGCACTCACATCATCAACTGCACCTTTACGAGCCAAGTCGCGGCGACTCGTCCACCGTCATCAGACATTATCCCCACGGAACATGTGGCTTTCTTTTGATAATCGCCAATATTATATCACATAACAATGTGCTGCTGTCACCTTACCTTTACACAGAAAGATCAATTCATAATTATTGTCAAGAAGGAGAACTGTCTCTCTTGGGTCCTACGAACGCCTTCAAAAATGGTGCGAAAATTAAAGAAAGAATAGAAGAAGGACGAGAAATATGGCCACATTTCCCATCTGGTATGCCACAGTATTCCCAACGCTATCACTCTCATTCCTCACATCATGAAGAGGGAGAATCCTCTCAATCCACTGAGCCACAGAGCTATGACAATAACCAGGAAGCGATGGACATAGGATGAACTTTGATGTCCTCATCAAATGAACACAGCTTCAAGGAAAATGAGAAAATTGAATCCACCCCCAACTCTTAAAGATAGCTAAGAACGATTTGTAATGACTTAGCTGAGTCATCTGCTAACTTTGCGTTAGGCGTTGAGTACAATGAAGCAATGAAGCAAATTAGAGGTTTTTATTTCAAACTTTTTTCAGAATCATTGCTTCATAATGGACATCATAAGTAGCCGTAAGGCGTATAGTCTGACGTTTGTTTTCAAATTGGTCTTAAGAAAATAGAAAAGTTAAGGAAGATGTAACCAGTAGTCTATCACTTTGGAATAATTACATTCAATATTTTAGGAGTGTCTGATTATTGAACTTGATCGCAATGGTTTCAAAACTCAGCACAAATAGGGGCTTTAAAGCCATAAAAGGCCATTCTAGATACAGAAAAAATCTAATTTTTCATACATCAAATAGATGACGTGACGGTTTCTCCAGCGGTGTATCTTACTTGTATAACTCTAAACTTTTACCATACCACCGCCAACTATTGAGAGAGTGATGTTGGAACATAATAAACAGTTGTGAGCTGAGGTTCCTCACGCTCTCCCCCTCACCCCTACCTTAAAAGGGGTGTCACCTAACTTGTTTAATTTTCAAGTCGGAGGATTCAGTTTCCATCAGGTAGAATAAAATTGTAGATTGCTTGTTGCTTAATTGACCTTTTGTTCCATTTTATTGGATCGTCCAACAAATGAAATTATTCTTTTGAGTCAAAATCCAAATGGTATACATAAGGCAGATTAGATAACCGCCTGTATTCACGAGCAAGGTCAGGGGACAGAATGGGTTAAATTAAAACATTGGATTCCAGAGTGAAGGGTTGATCATTGACATCATTGGGTTGTTAAAATAGAGCCAAATAAAATGGTCATGTGATGTTTATGACTATTCTTAAAATCGTTTTTGTTTTCAACCTATCGTAACTGTGCAATCTTAAATGTATAGTCCACACTGCAAGTTTTTAAATATTATCGCATCTGTTTTTCATGTTTTTCAAATCGTCCTCTATGCATTTATACAGTGAATGACTTCAGCTTGCGTGAGTAAGTCATTATTTCCCGAAATTCAGCGAAAATTATTCCGTAATAGTGACAAAACTGAGATATTTTGATTTAATCTCACTCGTGGTCACTCGTGGTCACTCGTAAGTACTTTTAGACCCTATCTAGTTACTGGTCAGGGAATAGAAATTGTCCGTCCGTCGCAGCAAGTGTTCTCATCAAATAACGCTTCCGTCGACTCGAGAATCGGGGACCTTAGCGCAACATAATTTCCACTTGATTCATTTTGGAAAATGGCGGTATAAACGTCTTTTAGAGCAAACTGAAGCGGAAAAATTAGCGACGGTTGACCAAAAAAACGCTCTTTGCCAGGGCTGAGATGAAGGATTTCCTGCTCATACTAGCAAGTTGCGATGATCAGTCATCAAAAGTGGAACTCAATCCGTAGTTTCTATCACAATTTTCAACCGCGAAGGGAGGAGAATTTGTGGATGCACTACCGGCCGTAGCATATTCAATAAAGATGACGACATAGCAAGTACTGTTCACTTTCTTATTTTTTGGGAAGACGAGGGAAACGAGCGAGCTTGGCTACAAAACAGCCAGCAGGGGGGGACGGAAAGGAAACGGAAGTCCCTCTAAGTAAAATTGAGCCGTCACAGGTTGGAATGAGAGTCACTGACCAAAAAGAAAGTTGTGAGAATCAACAGACAAAATCACCTCGAAGGGCCCCGAAACCTTCCTCTAAAATGGCAATCCCAACCTAAAGCTATATGTCTTCCAAGGTCACCTGCAAATGATCATGGATGTTGTTGGTTGTCACCCAGATGCAGAGGCAGGGGGAGATTTATACGGTTTGTGGACAAACGATGGCGAGCCTTTCTTGCAAAAAGTAATTAACTCCAAAAAGAAGTCTGTTTTGAAATTGGTCTTTAAACAATAGAAAAGTTAAGAAAGATGTAATACGTAGTCCGTCATTTTGGAATAATTATATTCAATATTTTGGGAGTGTCATTATTAAACTTGATCTCAACAGTTTTACTTTTGAAATTCCACACAAAAAGAAGCTTTACAGCCACAAAAGGCCATTATAAATACAGAAAAATATACATTTTTCATACATCAAATTGATGACATGTTAGTTTCTCCAGCAGCATATATTACTTGTATAACTTCTAACTTTCACCAGACCACAGCCAGCCATTGAGGGAATAATGTTGGAACATAGTAAACATTTGTGAGAGGAGGTTCCTTACACTCTCCCCCTCACCCCTACCTTAGACGAATTGTCACCTAATTTGTTTTGTTTGTAATTCGGAGGATTAAGTTTTCATTAGGTAGAATAAAGTAGTCGATTACTCAGTTCTTATTAACCAAGCGGGAAGTCTGTATGGGAGAATCTTGACCGGGGTCGCTAGTATAGACCGAACACAGTGAGGTCTGTACCAGCGACCGAGGTCAAGATTGTCCCATACAGACCGACCTAGCTCGGTTAATAAGATGTTTATTATATGGCTGTGTCTTAAATGCCAATTTTTTTATATCCTTTGTACCTTTTTATTCTAGACCGGTCTAGATGCTGGTCTAGATGGGAAAATCTACACCGCTTTCAGTATTGGTTTCAGCCAATGAAATTCGTGAATTCGGTAGTTCCCAGTCCTTGTGAGACACAGCCATGTGATACTAGTTGTTAAATCGCCCTTTTGTTTCCTATTATTAGACCATCCAATAAATAAAATTATTCTGTAGAGTCAAAATTCAAATGGTATACATTAGGCATGTTAGATAACCGCCTGTATCCACGAGCACAGCCAGGGGTTATATTAAAACATTTGTTTCTAGTTCCTCTCCCCCCTCCACCACCATCCCTTGCCGAAAACAAGAAAAAAAGCAGAGGGAACATTTACAGTTACTCAGATTCAAAACTGGCCGTCTTATCTAAAGCTAGACGTTCATACTCCAACACGGACACCGAGGTCTTCGAAAGAAACGGCCTTAAAAGTACCCCCTTGAGACGGGTAATTTCCAGGAATTCTGTAGTTCTTAGTGATTTTAAAACTCAATACGTGTGATGCATGATCCTCGCAGTAGAGAGCACTATTTATGCAATAGCGAAAATCAGACCTAAAAAAAATCAGGCCTGTACGGGATTCGAACCACTGACCTCTGCGATGCTAGTGCAGCGCTCTACCAATCGAGCTAACAAGCCAACTGGGAGCAGGCCGTTAAGTTGATTCGTAATAAACCCGTGATGATAAATCAGATAGTACAATGAATATATGAAGTTCATATATTTTGAACAGCGGTATTAGATACGTATGCATAAATAGCGCTCTACTGCGAGGATCTAATACCGCAGTTCAAAATATATGAACTTCATATATACATTGTATCTGAGTTATCATCACGGGTTTATTACGAATCAACTTAACGGCCTGCTCCCAGTTGGCTTGTTAGCTCAATTGGTAGAGCGCTCCACTAGTATCGCAGAGGTCAGTGGTTCGAATCCCGTACAGGTCTGATTTTTTTCAGGTCTGATTTTCGCTATTGCATAAATAGCGCTCTCTACTGCGAGGATCATGCATCACACGTATCTAATACCGCAGTTTAAAATATATGAACTTCATATATACATTGTATTTAAAACTCAACTTAGGAAGCATCTTATAAGTAAAGCAAATGTACGTTTGTTTTCTTGATTTGTATAAATTCTTGATTATTAATTTAACTTTAGTCAGTAGCATCCTTAATATTGTACATGACTACATCTTTTTATAAATATCACAATTGTAATTTTTTTTCTTAATATTTTTAATTATTAATGTTAATTTCAAAGATGAAGAGCCCCTTCTAGTGAAAATACTGTAATAGAGTCCTTATCGTTATTATTATTATTATTATTATTATTATTGTCATTAGATGTAGAGAATTGTTATGAGTTATAGGTGTGCACAATTCACACATTTTATAGTGACACGGAGATTATGAGAAAGTTGGAAGGCGATTGTATGGCCCTCCTCCCCAAATAGCAATCCAGTACCCCATTAGAATTAACACCCAATTCCCATCGATCACGGAATCCTACGTTATTACAATTGACCTTAGGCGCGATCCATTTCAAAAATAACAAACCAATATTTCACAAATGATTCCCGCGTGTTATAGAGGATAACAATTTCTGGATATGTATTATTGTAACCGTGTACATGATTTAGCCCTCCGACGAAGGAACATTAGCCCTCCGACGAAGGGCTAACGCTCGAAACGTCAGCTTTTGTAATCATTACGGTGGCTAATTTACCATTTCAACTTTGTTGATATATCCAAATTATCTTGTTAAAAGCTGTCTACGGCGTGACATCGGTCGGCTACTCGACCAGAAACCTCTCTCCGATTGGATTTTTTTTGAACGATAATGTTGACGTCACCCGACCTTTTTCTCAGACATGCGGCAAGGTCATACCTCACATACAGGCCTCATTGAAAAGCTCTCTCCAAAGAAACCAAAATGACAAAAGAAAAGAAGCTACGGGACCAAAAGAAAAACTATCTGCAAGATTACAAATGATGGAACAGACAATTAACTGTGAAGCGTAAATTAAAGTGCTAATTGAAACCAATGAAAAACCCTCTGGGCGTCAGCCCTAGTAAAGGGTTTTTAGGGAACCATACGAGGTAAAGAAAAAATTCTTACGACCTCAGTGGGAATCGAACTCACGACCTCTGGAAGATTAGTTCATGAACGCTAAGAATAATTTGGTAAATTTGAATCTTTTTGTTTCCAACGCTGTGACGTAGGCATGGTTTAGATTTACAGACGCGTCCAGTCCAACATATCGAACGCAATACTTAGATTAAAACCGTCTTAGAGGCTGGATAGTGTCTATGAAAGAAGATAATTTAGGATCAAGTCTGAAAAACAGCTGCGACGAAGATAGATAATTACTCAAGCCATGTGAGCCTCGTCGCAATAGCAGAATAGTTAATCTAAGCCATTATCTGTGACCTTTGATTACTAAATCTGCAAATTATGAGTAACAATTTATAAAACTCGTACCCTGTTGAGGAAAAAGGTTAAATTCATTAAAGGGCTTTCCTTCCCCTGTCATTCGTATATATATATTGCAAACGGTATATATTGTATATATTGCAAACGGGCTATTTCAACCTTTCAACGAAAAATCGGTAGACATGTAAAAGTTGAATGTCACGACACCGCTTGCCAAATGGATCTCTGAGAGTTTTACGTGACAAAGGAAATTATTGATGCTTTCAATGAATTGAACAACTAAGGACATGTCGACTTCGAAACCAATATGTATAGTTTCGAAAAACAGAATATTTAATGATTCCCACGTTACAAACTAAATTAGAGTTGTGAAAGATGTACTGACGAATTTAGGGTAAAAGGTCACGAATGACTGTCATAATCGTCAACACAATTTATTCCTTTAAGTTTCATCTAGTAACTACTGTCCATATATTGAAAATAATTCTTACTGAAAGTGGTTTTAGGACCACGGCCACGGACCCAGATTAACTGAAATGCAAATAGCATCGAAATTCCCAGAAATCAATTGACTCGTTGCGCATGAGTGAAGAGGTTGTTAAACAGACACCATTCCGTAAACAAAGCTCAACGGCGTCCTTTCTCGACTCCGTGATTTAGCGTTCTCTTTCTCTAAACAGGTATGGCTGCTTCGAAGAAGAGGGTTTATATATTCCAGAGCGAATATGATGTCTTTGAGAAGCTTGTTCCTTCCAATACTAAGCCAGAGGCACTAAGTGGAAATCTATTTGGTTTGTGGACAACCGATGGCGAACCTGTAATCCACATCGTTTCAAGAGAGCATTCCTGCGAAGTTGGAAAGGATCTTTCGCTTTCGCATATCGGTGATTGGTATTATGGCTATTCTTTAAAGCGACTTAGCACACGAAGAAGTCAGAGAGACGTTAAAAACTGCAGTCATAATACAGAAGGTAAATTTCTTGAAACGACAGTCAGTCTCAAACGTTCAGGACAAGAAGTCACGCTTCGGCTATTCATCGTCAACTTGAAGAGAGGTTCTCCAAAAGCCCTCGACGTTGAAGTTCTGAAAACTGAAAGCCCATTTAGAGAAATCGACACAGGCAGTCGTTTGAACGAGGGTTTTGAGGTGGAGGAAGAAATGGAATGGTCTACCTCCGAAGTTTACCCCAGCTCTTCATATCTCCAAAAAGATCCCTACGGTGAAATTACTCATGCAGGTGAAGCTTTTCCAAGAAATTTGGATAAAGGAGGTATACAGCAGAGAAGCACGTTCTTTTCTTCTGGCTACCAGCGGAGCTCATCTCGTGATTTCAAGGTATTTATGTTTGAAGAAGACATCGAGAGGATAGAAAAGTACATTCTTGCATATCCTCATCTAGAGACTGGAGGAGACCTGTTTGGTTTGTGGACCACTAATGGTGACGCAGTCATACATATCGCTCTGGGGCCAGGTCAGAATTGCAAACGGACTGGCGCCTCCTTTTATCAAGATATTCCCTATCTGCAAAGAAACGGCAACCTTCTTACTCAAGACTACTTGTTATGCCACATTGGAGAATGGCACTCACATCATCAGCTGCGACTTTTCCAACCAAGCCAAGGCGATTCGACGACTGTGATAAGAAACTACCCTCGAGGGACACAGGGCTTTCTTCTGATCATTGGCAACATCGAGTCGTATGGTTCTGTGAGATTATCCCCGTATCTTTACACTGAGAGATCCACATATAGCTTTGATAAAGCGGGAACAGTACAGGGTCTTCGCAATGAGAATCCCTTTAACAAGATCGAGAAGATAAAATACCAAAAGGAGAAGGGAAGTGAAGTCAGGGAACACTCACGTTATCCAAGAGCTACAAGTAGCCTTAGTCCTCTGCAATCCTCTTACAGCCCCTTTTTAAAAAGGTCCTCGGGGTCAAATTTCTTAAAGGTTACTCCCCAAGCACCAAATGGAGGGGTGCGAAGTCCATCCAGTGCCCAACTACCCTGGAGGTGAATCTGCAACGACGGAATTCAAATGTAACGATAAGCATTTTCAAATGTAAAACTGGTCATAAGTAACATAGAGCAGAGGGACATCAAACGTGCTTTGCTCCGAGCCACTGAAGGGCAGCTATTTGAATACTCATGGAGGGAAAGAAACTTCTTTTTGCTTTCGGAAGACATAATATTCAGACCATATCATTCTCAGTTCATTTTATTTGTCACTTTCGGAGGGATAGTGTCTTATGTAAAAGACGACACTGATAGTCATTGAGAAAATAATAGTCACAAAAAAGTATTTCGTCTGCCGTTCGGGAATTTATCTTTCTTATTTTCATAAGCAATCTTTCCATATACTGTAGTTTTAGTGTAAAATCATTTTATTAGATGTAAGAATGAAAAACAATGCAAAAATATATATATATATATATATATATATATATATGACAAAAATTTAATTCAAAATCGATTAGGTGTGTTTAATCTTAAATCGAATTAAAGAAATAAAAAATACTTTGTTCACCAGCACCATTTGCCTACTCCTTCAGTGTAATCATGAATCTTTGCACAAAGTTTATTTAAAAAAATCATTCGCTTTCCAGTAATTAATCCGGTTTTGAAAATTTTACTAAATGCTCGCTATAAAGCTACACAAAACGAGAACCATAATAACGTTTTTCTTGCGAGTTTTATAGCTGTTAAGTAATCGTCTTCCGTTTTGCCGATGGTTAACAAGCATGAATATCAATTTACACTCTTGCTCTTTCATTTCTGGTAACAGTAACGCCATAGCGGTTTTTTCTAATTGAGAATAATGCTGGCAATACTTTCCAGCTCATCGATTTTCTCAGAAGCGGATATTGTATCTTCGCTGTGACCTGCGTGACACGAATAAAACAAACATTTCTAAGAAAAGCCGGAATAAAACTAAAACCCACCAGCTGTCACTACACTAGAACTCGCACTTTTAATTGTTTGAAGGTAATATTTTGCACATCCTCGCCCTCTAAATATATATGCCAAAGAGAGTAAGTTGACACATGTTATACAACTCATTTGGAGTAAATACTTATAACCGCAAATGTACTAGATATCCACAGTTTGGGTTATTTTAAGAACAACGTTTCTCGGAAGTATTCAGATGAAGTGAGGTCTACGGTTTGTAACGCAACTAAACTTAATTGTTGGTTATAACTTTGGTGTCGGCTAAAGTTCTACTTCGGCTTGAACCTTAGATTAACCGACCAAAGATGGGGACAACACACGGGAGGCAATTTCAAGTGCATATGTACGAGGAAGACATTCAACTGATGAAGGATTTAGTGAAGCTTCATCCGGCGAAGGAAACTGGTGGAAATCTGTTTGGTTTGTGGAATAACAATGAAGAACCAGTTTTGCACGTCGTGCTTGGTCCTGCAGTTGGCTGCGCTCGCACAGAAGTATCGTTCTACCAGAGCATTCCCTACTTGGAGCGTGTTGGACGGTTGCTGACGGAGCAGTTTCTGCTCTGTCACATCGGAGAATGGCATTCCCACCACAAATTGCGTTTATCAGAGCCGAGCACGGGAGATTCTTCGACCGTCATTCGGAACTTTCCTAGAGGAGCGCGTGGGTTTATCCTGATCATTGCTAATATTTTGTCGAGCGGGGAGGTCACACTTTCGCCTTACCTTTACAGACAAGGGCAGACTACTTACGAAAGGGGTGAAATTAGCCCACTTGGCAGTTCTTGTAGCCCCTTCAGGAAAATAGATGTCATTAACGAATATATTAAGAAAGACGAAGATCGAAGCACCACTGCCCATGTACACATGAGAACCCCTCAATATCGAAAAGTGGAAAAATCGCCTAATAAAGAAACTTACGACAGGAAAGCATGTGCTTACATGTTTGAAGGTGACAAACAGATGATTGAAAATAGGCTGTCTCTCTCTGATGGGAATGAAATGGAAGGTGAATTGCTTGGGTTGTGGACGAGTCACGGCATGCCTGTCTTGCATCTGGTTCTAGAACCCAAGAAAAAAAATGGAAAAGAACTGCAGCCTCTTTCCTCACACAAACAGCCCACAGCTACCATGCAAACCAGAGATAACTTGGCTCCAGGTTACCCTTTAGAGAATATTGGAAAATACATTCTCAAAACAGGGGAGACAGGTGGACCATCTGAGGAAGACTTGTGCGGAATGCGGCGAGAGTATCCTGGTGGAGGTCTTTTAGTCCTAGTTTCTAAGATACAGGATAAAGTGGTTGCTATCCATCCATACCTTATTAAAAAAGGATCCGCAACTTTGCAACTTGAAATGGAATTTCTCCCTAGCAGAAAGGTGTTCATCCAAAAAGTGAATGATGAAAGTAAAGAAGAAGAAGAAAGAAATATTAAGAAGATAGATGTTGATGATCCCCTTACTCGTGGCAGTCCAACCTTTGAACAACACAAACAATTTTCCCCCAAATAGATCAGTATGGCTATTTCAGCATTTTGTGTACAAATGAATTTCTCTGAAATTAACAAGACACCAGCTAAGAAGAATTTTTACAATTGACAATATATAGCATAAGGTAGCCTCATTGATACCGTTGAAAATAAATGATAGACGGCCGTTACTTATTTGGTCGTTGGCTATCTGCGAAAAGGTTTGTTTCAAGAATGTGTAGCACTTCATATGCCGATCTTCCCTGGCGTCTTTAGTCATTCCCAACCGCTATGTCTTCTTGGTTGTCATAACAGTTAAGAGTAGAATTTTGCTCCTGGGATATTAGTCAGTGCTGCCCGATTGACCGTTTTGCCTTCGAAAACGAATGAAAACTGCTATAAATTGTAGAAATCTACTTATAAGATGTTCGGCTGGTCTCCTTCAACGAAATGGTCGTGGCTACCGATGAAAATTTTTTTCAAGTTTAAGTGCAATGCTGGATACACCGAGCCTTTATGTTGGTAGGAGTTAGTAGTAAAATTTCGCTTCTTGGTAATTTGTCAGTACTACCCGACTGACCGCTTTCCACTCTAAAACGAGTGAAAACTTAAATGAGTTGAATAAGTTGTAGGAATCTAGTCATAAAGCATTTCTGTCGTTCCCCCTCTGAGAAAAGTAATAACTATTTTCATTTACAAGCGAAATTTAGATTAAAGAAAATGATAAGGATTAGAAAGACGTTTTCTCTGGCAATGAATAGCACAAATTGTTTATTCTTGAAAGAAAACATAAACATTCTCAAGAATTGCGATATACTCGTATGATATTTTGGGGTGATAAATTAGACATTTGTCCGGCGTATTCAAATCGTTTCTTATCGTGAAAATTCTCACAATTCGCCAGAGAATGGGCTTTTAAATCCAGCCTGGATGCAACACGGTGAGGCATCAAAAAGCCTGAAAAAGTCTGTGTGGATATTTAAATGAGTTGCACTTTAAAAGAAAATAAACAGTTCTAGGAATATGTCGACGTAAATACGCATGCGTAGAGATTTCCGCTTTCACATCTTGCTTACGTTAAAACAACAAAGTGGTCTAGGACTCAGTGTGCCTCTGTACGTTCTCAAATATAGCACTTCTTGCTTCTGAAGATTCTCAATGGAAGACAGACAGAAGTTTCCACCTAGGAGACTAGCAGACTCCGGATTTGAAAGTTCACAGCGTACGGAGGGAAGTGCCAGTGCAAGCCATCAGCCAGTCAACTACACCAATCGACGCCGAGACGGTTCCTCGCAAGAACGTTCCGCTACGACCGTTACGACACAGCAGCAGCCAGTTAACTACAGCAATCGACGCCCAGACGATTCGGCGCAGGAGAGGTTAGAATTTGATAAAGATACAGGGAAACTCGTGGTTTGTAGGAATTCACAGGCACCACAAGCACCTTTTGTTCGCGAAAGTTCCGTGGCTGTACTCGAAGTCCGCGCACAAGTTCCAGATCGACCGGTTGTGGACGCCATGGCTGCTCAAGGATTTTTCTACTTCCAAATGATGAACGTTTTTTAAACGCATCTTGGAACTACTAGCTAGAAATCAAGGTTGCCTTCAAGGTATGAAGTGTCTTTAGCCGTAGAATGAGGCCTGTGTAATGTAGACTATTTAGTACAAAACGTGGTGCCATAATAACTTGTCAAAGAGCAAATCGTAATTTTACGCCCGCTTTTCAATTTATCCATTCTGTATACAAGCTTTCTAAATTCAACAAAAACTTTATGTACTTCGATAGAATGTAACACTGTGCAATGGAAAAGCGATGCTTTTTAATTTTCTGCGAAATTGTAAACTGCTCGATGCAGTCTGGCCAAAGTCCCCGCCGCAAAGTGTTGTAAAGGGAACTAGAGTATATTGATAAGGAGAATGCGCAATGTAAATGCATCATTTATTCAATTAAATACAATTTCTGCGATGTTCTGACAGATACTTCTCTTTATTTTGAAGCATAGAAAACTAACAACATTATCACTGACCTTTCGAATTGACAATTTCTTTAACAACCCAACAATATTAACTTTTTAGAAATCGATATGTAAACAATAGAACAAGGGAAAATTCCAAGAAAAGATGAATATTAAATTTTTAATGCGACATACTAATCGAACTCCCAACCCTTAAACCGAAAACTGATGCAATGGGCAAAAATAGGCATCTTATGCTATTAGTTTCATGTCATTTCACAATCCTTTTTTGATCACGTGAAGAAAGTAAAAATTATTTTTTATTCGTCGTGCGTCATGTATTGCGTGAGCAAATGCCAAGAATAGATCTACTTACATCAACAAAATCTAAATTTCTGGGAACAACCGGAAGATGTATAATCACTTGGTACAAACTGTCGTTCTTTCTTAGAAAAGAAGACAAAGAAAACAATCGAATCGCTGAAAATAACAATTTGTATTGAAATGTTGTGATAGAGCATTTAGAGACATGAAAAATTCCTTTGATAATTTTTTTCTTTTTTTGAGTTAGGGCATATCACTTGGTGGATATGCTCAGCAGGCTACTGTGTTACGAAACACAGTTTTCCACAATGAACAATAAGTTGGACGCTCGCTCAATTCTCTGAAAAAACACCTACTCACCAGAGGATACTTAAACAAAATTCAAATTTGACCTACTCTCCGTTTCCATTGATCACTTTACACACACTGATTTTTTTTTTCACTTATAAGTATAATATATACATTGTCTATTTCTTTTTTACTTTAGGTTATTTTTACGTAATTTTTACGTAAAGTGTAATTTTCCTTTCTTTTTTCACACAGCCCCACCTGCTTGGAGCGGTAAAATATTATCCTGTATAAATAAAGGTCATTTGTCTATCTATCTATCTATCTATCTATCTATCTAGCTACAAAATTTCACCGTGATAACATTGAAGATTTCACCACGACTAATCCTAACCTGTTATTTTTTCACCTAACAAATCCACGCATGCAGAATAAAGGTTTTTTCATAGTTTTTATCACATAGGCTACTAGATAGACAAATCGTATCAATATCTTCGAAGATATTCATGGGACGAAAGGAAAACTGTGATGCCACATCGGTGGGGGGTATTCCATGTACAAAATGATTTGGTTTTATCAACTGACTTTTTTGGCCACCGTTAAGAGATATTTAAAGCTAGAAAGGAGCTATGGGATATTTAACAGTTATTCCACGAGCGCGCGTTGGATATGAGATGATAGATAGCCAACGAGGCGCGTAGCGCCGAGTTGGCTATAATCATCTCATATTCAACAAGCGCGAGTGGAATAATTGTTTTATTAAAAAAGAAAACGCCCCCAAGATATTACAAAAACCTTCTCGACTTTATTTTGTAAGAAGAAACCGGATGTTACAATGTACGGATATTAGACTATGGTATATTGGCTCGTATACCATAATGGCTAAGCCAATAAAAAGTCTTGAATTGCATTATCCAATGATCCAGTATTTAATGATAATTAGTATGAGACTTGTTCCTTTGAGAGATAATTCATTTCTTCGATGCACTCTAAACTTATTTAGATTTCATTATTGGTGACCGAACCTGCAGCAAGAATACAAAACACACCGCGACGAAAACGATTCTTTCGGACGCCGACCGTACTGGGCGTGCCACTCTTCACCTGTCAGATGGTTTGAACCGTAAATACGCATGCGCGTTAATTTTTCATTCCGTTTCGTTTCTTTCATAAGAACATAACGAACAGCTCGCTTTTAATTTGGGTGTTTACCACTAAGTATTCAAACAGAACACTTCTTGAAGACCGAAATTCATAATGGAAGACAAGCAAAGGTTTCCTGACAGGCGTAGGGATCCTGATAACTTTGGACAAAGGGAAGATCCAGAGCATACAGCGCTCATACAGTTAGACGGGAATGCTTCGACACAACAACATCATATCAGCCACAGCAGTTCGCACGGCGACCATTCCACACAAGAACAGTTAGAATTTGATACCGACACTGGCAAATTGGTCTTGAGTGCAAATCCTCAACCATCACAGGTGACTTCGGTTCCCCTTGCCTCCGAAAATCCACTGGTTGTCGCTGGAGTCCAGCCACAAGTTCCAGATCGACCGGTCGTGGACGGCATGGCTTCTCAAGGATTTTTCAATTCTAAAATGATGAACGTACTGTAAATGCAACGCAGAACTGATATTTTGAGCTTTAGTCTGATGGTTTGGGTTGCACAGAGCTGAAGAACAAGTCTTGCCCGCAATTTATAATTATATAGATAAAACTATAGTATTTAAAGATACAACGTAATATAATGATTGTCGCTTTTCAATCTTACTACAGACACGAGCGTTTGATAAAAGTAAATTTTTCGAAACTTTTTCTACTGTTAACTTTGTTTGATATATAATCATATGGTGATGTTAATCTTGTTTATCATTTACGATGCAAAATTAAAGCAAATTGTTGCGACATGCACAAAGATCTACGTTTCTTTATTTTTACATAACTCATCGGATGAATATATTCCCAGTGAATTGAAATTTCTAGCGTTCAAGGATTGTTCAGGACAGCAGCCAATTCAAAGATCCAAGGAAATCAAAATTCCGGTCGTTGGGCGGAAAGCAAAAAAGACGTTTTTGTCATATATTAGAATCCACGTCAACAAGATAATGAAGACCTTTTGTCACAAATAATTCATGCTCCATCATGCAGTAACATAATGAAACGAGTTATTCAAACTTCTTAAAACTGAAAGGTTTAATTAGCGCAAACTATTTCCTTTCTCAGAAAAAATAAAGAAAACGATAAGAAAATTCGCTTTCGAGGAACTGATTGACACCACTGACCTAAATACAGTATTCTGTGAACTAATTTGGCAAATTTCTGAACCACGAAAAATTGATAACGGCGATGACTATGGTAAGCCAATTGTAGCAAAATTCAATACTAAAATTCAATTTCAATTCAATGAAATTCAATTTCAATTCAACGAAATTCAATTTCAATTCAAAGAAATTCAATTTCACGTAAGATTTGTTAAAATCGAGGGGAACTCTTTTGCTACAATGTATCAATGTTATGTTATAAAACAAATGTTAAACACCACAGCGTATACTACTGAGTTATAGATGCACTTGGGAGGTTTGCTGAGCACTCAAAGAAGTTAGAGACTCTTACGCTTCTTTTGTGCTTAGCAACCTCTCGCGTGCATCCATAACCCAATAGTGCACGCTGTGGTGTTGACCATTTGTTAATTCATGGACATGAGTGAACGAAAGGGAAAACTACGAATGTGAACCAAAAGGCAGAAAAGGTGGAAATGGGAATGGAGGAGAGGGTTGTGGGGAAATAATTTTTGCAAACTTACTTTGTATGGCACCCTTCTATTGCCCATTGATAACTGGTGAGTTATCTTACTTGATCACCGAAAGAGTTAAAAATTCACTCCAAATTACAAAAATTATTCTCGACACTACAAGTCACACATCATTTATTTAGAAAACTAAAGCAAACAATTCTAAAAATAAAGATGCTCTTAATGTTTCCTGCACGTTTTAAATACTATGGCTACGCAGTTTGATGGAATTGACGAAATTTAAGTTTACTCATTGGATGTGGCTTTCTCGTAATGGTAAAACATCATTAATGTTCAGGTTTGAGATTTGCTGCCTTCATTTTGATGTTCTTCATCTTGATGTTCTTCTTCCTGTTTTTTTCCTCTGTCCATCATCCCAACAGCATTTGGCGATCCGAACAATTTCCTCTCGACTTCCTGAGCTTTGGCTAAGTTTGAAGTTCTACACAATAGTTAGATTAAGCACCGCGAAAACGGCGAAAGCTGAACGTCGGCTAGCCGTTCGTCGTTTTGCCGTTCCGTCCGCGAAGTTCGTCTGTTTAAGCTTCCCGACGACAGGGCAGAACAAATGTTCTCGGTCGCCATTCACTGCGACTAGAAATAATGGATACAAAGAAGTAATGCATTTTTTGCTTGAATCTGAACTCTATTAGCTTTACAAGCAGTTCATATAGGAGTAAGATGATAAACGAAACTTAAAAAAAAGCAAGCAATCAAAATGTAGAAATAGTCGGTAAAAATGGGCTGCAAATACTCACGTTTTCGCGTTCCCTACAAACGCGAAAAATGTCCTCCTCGAATAGGAACGGCGGCTGGCAAACGGAAAACGCGGGAAATGTCAGGTCACGTGACCCTCCCTAACGTTCGCCGGAAAAAAATACGTGGTGCTTAATCTCTCTAATAATTCGATGAAAGCTACGTGAAATTGTCGTGTCCTAATGGCTTAAATTAGTGGATTAAGCTGAATGTTGCAATCGACACTGAATGCTTAGATATCGAAGTGCATCTGGTTGAATTACACGCACGACTCCCCCAGACGGTGTTGTTTGACAGTAGGGCAAAAGCAACAACCATCCTATCGATCCCCCGGAGAGTCTTTAGTTGGTCAGATGCGCTTCTATATTTAAATCCCGTATAAGGGCAAAAGGATTACGCGTACCTACAAAGCGATTTACCCAGAATGGGTGGTAAAACGGATCGGCTCTCGGATCGATGCACTGGAATTTGGAAACTTTTGCCGCTCAAACGGGTAGGTATTAGTTAGATTAAGCACCTCGAAAACAGCGAAAGCTGAACGTCGGCTAGCCGTTTGTCGTTTGCCGTTCCGTCCGCGATGTTCGTCTGTTTAAGCTTCCCGACGACACGGCAGAACAAATGTTATCGGTCACCATTCACTGCGACTAGAAATAATGGATACAAAGAAGTAATGTATTTTCCGCTTGAATTTGAACTCTATTAGCTTTACAAGCAGTTCATATAGAAGTAAGATGATAAACGAAGCCTAGCTATAAAAGCAAGCGATCAAAATGTAGAAATAGTCAGTAAAAGTGGGCTGCAAATACTCACGTTTCGCGTTCCCTACAAACGGGAAAAATGTCTTCCTCGAGTAGAAACGGCGGCCGGCAAACGACAAACGCGGGAAATGTCAGGTCACGTGACCATCTCTACCTCTCGCGGGAAAAAAATACGTGGTGCTTAATCTCTCTATTAGCAAAGCGCTCTCGCCGGTTGAAATTTGAGGGAGATCGGTCGACTTTTGTGGAATTTATCGGCCTTCGAGTGGCGACAGTTGGTGTTTGGGACCGGTTGAAGTTTCCAGCCTTGAGTTTTTCTATATACAGTTGACTGGTAGCACTAAACGTGTTACAAAGAAAGTCGCCAAAACAGTGTTAAAAAGACCGTAAACGACAAAGTGGCTACGGAATAAAGGTAAAGAGACTTCACACGTTATATTCCTCGCTTTTATTATCCTTTTTAATTTTTTCTTCATTTTTTTTTAATAATTTTCCTTTTTAACGGCCCACGCTTACGCTTAAAATTCGATCTTAATATATTAGGTATTCCTGTTAATGACCTTTAGACCCCAAAATCAAACACAGTACGCTTGGGCCGCCTGTGAAACAACGAGAGAAACTACAGCGCGAATGTGGCGAGCAATTTTTTTACTCCAGATCTATTTAGAAGTATCTTTGGAACATTTTGAGCGTTATTAGTTAAAGAAACTAGAGGTTCCCTTTAACTAAACACATCATATATTTTTCTAAACTTTAAAAAGTGAAGATGCTATCAATGTTTCCTGCATGTTTTACATACTATTGCATTGCAGTTCAATGGAATTGACGAAATTTAAGTTTACTCTTCGGATGTGGCTTTCTCATAATGGAAAAACATCATTAATGTTCAGGTTTGAGATTTGCTGTCCTTCATTTTATCATTTTGATGTTCTTCAGTTTGATGTTCTTCATTTTGATGTTCTTCTTCCTGTTTTTCTTCTATGTTTATTACTTCCACAGCATTTGGCGATCCAAACATTCTCCTCTCAATTTCCTGAGCTTCAACTAAGTTTGCAGTTCTACACGATAATTCGATAAAAGCTACGCGAAATTGTCGTGTCCTAATGGCGTAAATTAGTGGATTAAGGAAAGAGTTGAATAGTGCAAACGACACTGAAAAGATTAAAATTATAAACCTTGCTTTTATAGACATGAAACCTGACCGGCTTAAAACAATTCTAACAACGGTTATTGGCAAGTAACAGAGAAAAAGTACTACAATAATTGTAGATGTCAGTTTGAGAGCCTCCTTGTCTTTCAGAAATTTCTGCCTTATCTCTTCTGTGACTTCTTGAGTTGAAAGTGTCTTTTGCTGTCTGCTAACCTCGCGGTAGACTGTTGCATGGCAGAAAGCTACTATGGCGACAGAAATTCCGATGAAAATGTTGTTTGTAACATAAAAGGCTGATCTATAATCAAAAAGAGGAATGTGCAGTGTTATGGAAAGGAGCCGCGCAACACTTAAGGCAACCAGCAAGCGGACCTCTGTGACGAGTCCGTTAGCATAGGCGTAAACGTGTTTTATGGTTAAATATCGTTCTCCACTCACCAAAGTCAGGTGGATA
Organism: Stylophora pistillata; assembly: GCF_964205215.1. Taxonomy (NCBI): domain Eukaryota; kingdom Metazoa; phylum Cnidaria; class Anthozoa; order Scleractinia; family Pocilloporidae; genus Stylophora; species Stylophora pistillata. The sequence goes on along the minus strand of NC_142527.1, from coordinate 11,466,519 downwards.
AGAGACGAGTTACACAGGACACTTGTCATAAATTGTGTACAAATCTGTAAGAAACATAACCCTCTCGTTAGTTCGCTGATCAAGTCGATGATTGAAACCACAATTAACATCGGTTGAACAATCACACCCACCGCCAAATCGGTCACCGCTAAACATGCAAGCAGTATGTTGGACTTCTTGGCTTTCAAGCGGCTTTTAGTTTTCACAGCTATAATCACCAACATGTCGAGAGTCGCAGTAAGAGGAGAGGTGATGATGTTGGTGATTACGAGAAAGATAAGAAAGTTTTTAGCTTGGGCACCAAAATCGGATAGCTTCCCTCCCACTGCTTGGTAGACGCTCCATTCAGGTGGGAAAATGTTGTCGTCCACCCTGCTTGAATTCATCGCACATGTAACTGTGTATCTCTCCCTAAAATTAGTTGGACTGTAAGGTCTCCTTTTCGATATTTTAGTAAGCATCTATCGCTAGCTGCCTTGATTTAAGATAAATTTTTTTCCTTTTTAAAGAAATTAAAAGATATGGTAGATTCTCAGACTCTGAGACTGTTTCAATGAGCTGCAAAATAGATGAATTCTACAACACAGAATCCAAACCGTTACTAAAGTTTGGGTGCTTAGCTCTTTTCCGTAGACACGACAAGAAAAGAGAAACGGTCTTCGGCTCGAATGGGAAGCAAATAAACTACTCTTCACGACAATAAAACCTTAATGCAAATAACCTTAATTGTTCTGGTGAGAAATGATGATTAACTTTGGGAGTGAAAGCGTAGGACTTTTCTGTAGTAGTTATATGAGTGAAGCATTCACAGCTTACACTTTAGTAGCCTAGTCATTTCCTGCTTCAAACTGAAGCTATAAGAAGGACGGTACGACCCACATACTGGGTTCTTTAGGTAACAATTATATTGTTACAGGAAAATTTAGCGATTTTTCCGTGTGTATGTTTCAAGCATATTTATTCGTTTTTCCAATATTCTAGTCGTTTTTAAATCATTTGAGTTTCTTTCATTGTGATGCTAAAAGGATATAGGAAAAGCCATTGTAGCTTTTGGAGTAGTCAACTAATACATTTTGCTTTGTTACCTGTCTTCATTGTACGCCTGCAGGTTGGTACTTTTGTCGACCATTACTATTCTATTGAAATTGCAGGAAAATATAAGTGTTAATGATCTTTCTGGAAATTGGTTCTCGTGGTAGTTGGAAGCTGAGTTTTTGCTCGTAATTTCACTTTTTTTTTTATTGGATAATTTTTTTCACTTCGGTGTTTTCTGATCTTAACACCAACTTCTCGTGGGTAAGTGAATTTTTAATTACTTCTCGCTTTTATTTCCTAGTCTGCTTTACTGTAATTAAGATAAGTATTTTTAATTGCCAAGTTGTTAATTTAATCCCCGTTCTCTTAGCCAGTGCTTTCCGAAGAGATGGAATAAATAATTAGAATCGTTAACTACAAAGACAAATTTTCCGCTTCTTTTGACGGATACTATTCAAATCTTGTAAATTTAGAGAATAGAACGACGCGCTCGATAGTATTTAAGGAAGTAAATTGTAAAGCTTTTTGATTACATTCTGCGATTACATTTTGCGATTACTATATGCGATCACATTCGATGACATTCTGCAACCACTCTTTTGAGTGCGCCACTGTTCATGTCGCTCACAAGCATAAGCTGTAATAAAGTTACAGTTGGAACCAAACGCTGTCATGTCTTTGACCTCCGTACAAGTTCTCTCGGGGCAGATCTCCGTGTACCAGGAAATCGTGACGAATGTCCGTTCCCGCTGTCAAGTTATCTCTACCAAGCTACTTCTCCCGTTGTTTTTGCGTTCCCCGCTGAAGTCTAGTTGTAGGCGAAAAACCTATCGTCACGGTATTTCCGAAAAAATTGAGAAAACGAAAGGAAAAGACCACCAGATAGACACAATGAGGATTTAATTGTTTTAATTCGGTTTGGGTAACTTGGTACCCGAAATAATTATTCTTAAATTTATTAAATAGTATAATTCATTTGAAATAAGATATTCGAAAATTGACAGATAATTAAATACATTTGTAAGTTTTAAGGAAATTCCTTGAGCAAATATGGTACGAGCGTATGAAAGCCACGATAATCTGTATTTACAGGCAAACTGCCAACAGTAATCAACAATGACACTGAGGTAAATAATTGTTTTAGTCGATACTACACAGATACAAAAAAAAAAATTTCCTTTCAGCATACCAAAACATGGTCGGAAATTAAACTCTTCATGCTCGATTTTGCCTCATCGGCTGCTCGAAGGCGAATTGCACTTGCTATTCACTTTCAAACTAGCCAATCAGCGCGCGTGAAAAGCACTGGTCACCTTTTTGGTATATATTAATAGAGTGTACGGGGTGGATCATTTGAGAGAGGGGGCAATGTATGAATAAACATGAAAAGAATTGGAAAAAATGATTCATCCTTATTAGAAATTATTCTCCTGTCTGAGACGACAAATGGCAGTATCATCACTAGTTTGCGTGGATTATGCCACTGCAGTTTTAAAATTCTCACACTACAGTAACACACACAGCAAGAAAAGGATAACCGTCAGTAACTAGCGTTACTCAGTCATTCTGAATGTTTTAAGTTACTTATCTACCGCAACTCATGAAAATTTCTCGACTAGTGTATCGGGGGAAAAGTTTTAAAGAAACTCTTGTGCTGCGTCGGTGGGGGTATTACAAGTAATTTGGCTTTATCGACTGAGTTTACAGTTGTAAATCGGCAACCGTAAAGAGATTCCAAAGCTTACTTTTGGAGATTTTGCCCGTCGTCAAAGAAACAAAACTGAATGACAACTAAACGGTATTCCTAGGTGGTCAGACAGAAGAGATGTTAGCGATGTTTTTTCACGGATATAAAAAAGGTAGATATCACAAAACTGACTCCACAAATTTAAAAAATACTATCAATGAAATCTGTTAGAGCAGACTAGATGGCGCGAGGTGTGAAGCAGACGTCCTTGGTTTTAAAACATTATTACGTACAGGGTTCATTCTTTTGAATATATAAGGGCCAAACTTCAGACCAGGACTCTTTTTATCCGAGGACGGTGGATCGAAGGACACTCTCTCTCGATTCTGTCCCAATCCATAGGTCATGCAGTCCAATCCAGCTCTATAAATTACCTCGAACACGTGGTCTGTGATGGGCTTCAGATAAGAAAAACCGAGGGAGCCCGGAAGTTGGGTGAAGAGCAAAAGTCCGTTCTCTTGTGTTATGTTAACAATCACTTCCGGCATCCAATGAGAGACAATACGGTATTCCCCAAGGTACTGTTCATTATTGGAAAGGAGCTGGATCTAAAGGACATTAAAAGAAAAAGTCATAATGCTGCTGCACTGACATAGAATAAAATTTCCTTGTAACTACTTTAACAGAAATTGTTTCTAATTAGTAAAGGTCAGAGGTCCGAGTGTCGCCCTGAGTGAGCTTCTTAAGCTCTAAAAAAGTGTTTCTTCCATGTGATTTGCAGCAGGAATTATAAAATAATAGATCCTCATATTTGGCTGATGGGTCAGCACTAGTTATCTCTTCTGCAGAATTTAGCCTATTCAGGAATCTTCAATAAATCCCTTCGATTCCAACTCAAAACACAATACACCTGATCTTTCAGGGCGTAAAATTGCGCCTAATACAGGCGCCAATGCGACTAAATTTTTCACTTTGGCGACCAAATCCTGAAAATTAGTCGCCAAATTGGCGACTAGAATTTCTAATCACACCTTAGCTAGAGATCTAGTGATTGTTGAAGATTTGTAAAGATAAATCTGCTGCAAAGTTCCTCGCTAAGCTCGTTTCCAAAACGCAGCACATGCACGATGTCGAACGTAAATCTGTCGTCACTAGACGCCATATTGGATTTAGGTAACCTATAACGTTGTATATGATCCATTCTAGTGTCCTGTTTGTAGCTCGTGCGAATTTAGCGGGCTCATTTTTGATGTTTGTATGACTGTATCACTGATATGATAATCTATCTAGTACAGTGACAGTGTAAAAATTTTTTTTGGGTGTGTTTGTCATAATGGCCACCAACTTTTTGGAATTGGCTACCACTTTAAAATATTTAGGAGCCAAGTAGCTACCGGAAAAAAAAGTTAATTTTACGCCCTGTCTTTATTATCTTGACAGTACTGTATTCACAATAGATTGAAGGTTTGTTGTACCTGCAGCTGTTGACGCAATAACACGGCATCCATCTTTTTGGCCAGTGTTTGGACAATTGAAAGCACAAGCCTCCACGCAACTTCACGGCCGCTGACAAGGGCAATTGCTCCTGCAGATGTATTTTAAAGGTTGATAGCATCAAAAATGCGAACATTCAAAGTACAGGATTGCTGACTGGCTGGTTAAACTAAAAACACTGCACAGAAAATAGATTAAAATTTATTCTGAAGACGACTTTGTACTTAGATTGAACAAAGTTGGGTCTTATATTAACAATTTACCAACAATTTTAGCTGAAAAAAGCGGCAAAACCTGTATGGCAATCCCTTATTTGGTGAGGCGTAACTAACACAGGGGTTTCGATTGTTTAACCGTTCAGAAATCAACGTCAGTGGGAAAACGCAAAGTTAGAGCGCATCTAAACTGAGTATAGAGAACCCAAAACCAAAGATCTACTACAAAGAGGAAAAACAAAAAAAAAATTATTACAGAGACCATAGCGAAAATAAAACGGAGAAAATCCTTCGAATTAAGTTCTGTTCTGAACACTACAGTCGACTCGACCGTTTTATTGTTTGAAACTTCAGTTCCTAAATAAATTCCTGGTGGATAACGATTGTCATGTTAAACTTAGTATTCAAATAGTTTTTGTGCTTCCTGCTTCCAGTAATGCATTACTTTTTGCAGCAATTCGTTTAACTTAGTCAGAGAAGTTTATACGTTGCTTGGTTTAGAATGACAGTCATGGACATTGTTATGGATCACGTGCGCCCAAACTAGATATGTTTTTGAAAGTTGCTTTCTGCGAGTTTGTGTTGATTTATAAAATACAGTCCTTCGGTGAAGAAAAGTGTAATTTACGAACCAGCAATTAAAGTGCTATCGTCGCCAGAGCAACAGTACTAATCAAACGATAATGCAAATACCAAATACCAACCAAGCTTAAATTCTGGAACAAATGCAAATCCAGCAGAATATCCCGGAACAAATCCTGACTTTGTCACAACTGAATATGTACCGGCGTCAATAATCTCCCAGCCAGTCCCAAACACAGTGCTACCATCCGGGTACATAAAATCTGTAAGTGAAGACAGGAAAGGAATCAACCACCTAAGTTTTCTCAGACCTCTAGTTTGGCTTCCTTCTTCTAATTTCTATCGCTTCTCTTATTTTCCCTTTTTTCACTGCTGAGGAAGAATGCACATATCTCCTTAAGGGCTACAACAAACTGATAATGCGTGATCAAAGTAGTCACACGATGCTAGTCTAACGTACGGAATGAAGGAAGAACGTTTCTCTTCCAAAATGTCTTCAAAAACCAAAACCTAGCTCTGAAATAAAGTAACCCATTATATATATTTACTATGCCACAGTTGTTAGACAAAAGCTTTTTCAAAGACTTAATAGTATCAGTTATATTACACGCACATACCTGGTTTCATTAACTGCTGTACCAATTCTCGGTTTAGTAGTGATGCGCTTGACATGCCAAGTAAAAACGTCATAAGCTGTGCGGAGAAATAAAGCAATTCATTAACCCTTTTCATCTCCAGATCTCCTTAGTAATTCTTCTTACTGTCTGCCGTACAATTCTTATGATGTTAGTGTAGAGAATTTGGTATTGGATCACCTAATAATCCTCTGATTGATATTTGTCTTTATTCTCATCACTTGTCTGCTTGATATTGCGTTGATATTGTAAGGAGAAATTCTGACTGAATTGGGATTACTTCCTAACGAACATGAGATTGGTCAGAACATGGATACCAGAGTTTTCCAATAACCAATATACAAGAAACTGAGATAAAGAGCCCAATCGTGTCGGTTTGGGAGGGAAAAAAAATTTACGAATCTTTTGAAGACAACAAAGGAAAGAAATCATTTTTCCTCCGTCTGTGGTCATCGATTGGGTTTTGTGTATGAAATAGCATCCATCAGCCGAAGGTTGAAATGAAATCCTCCTTTTTTTCTCAGACTTAAATCGAAGAAGGCAATTCGTGACGCCAAATCTTGTTAAGGTTCTCTGCATTTGAATGGCATATTTTCCCGAGGACTGAAATCTAGTCCATCGATGTTAACTCCCGCGTTTTGTCTTTTTCCTTAATAATCAAGAATATTCTATTCGCGTTTCAGGCGGATTCTTCAACAGTCGATTAAAACTAAACCCGGGTTAAAAAAGGGGGTACGTTTCCAAAGAAACTGTGGCGCTGCGTTGGGGCGGGACGTCAGAGCGAATGACGAAGGGCTAACACTCAACGCATTAGATATAAAATTTCTTCAAGGTGATCAATTTACTTTATCAACTAAGTCGATAGATCCAAGTTACCGTGTAAACCCAGGTTAACTGGATACAGGATCTAAACCGTGTCCTGTTAGTTCGACCTGGACTAGCGCTGATCGTGCTAGTAGGTTGGCGATGAACATATACACAGAAAACCCATGGGAAGGAGACCCCTTCTAGGCCTTAAACCTGTCCAACTCAACCCGGCTGCCGTCATTAATCTCTAGGACACCGCTTTTCTCTTGGTAAACTCATTCCACATCAATGTTAGCGTTGCGTCATAGTGTGAAAACAAGTAATGTCAAGTAATAACAAACCTTATAAAGATCATTTGCCGTCGAGTATGCTTGAATTGCTGGGGCGGCCCAATCCCAGTCTACTAGAGGAGCTTCACCATCGTCATCGTAGCCCACAGCCATGTTAGAGGGCATTCTGTGCAGAATAAATAACAAAAATTAATACGCTGACCGAGTTGCAAGCCCATAATAAAGCTTCAACGATTAAAAAATGAAAGTACTTTCACAAAACGTTGACAATGAAGAATGTTTAACCATGTTTTTCCTTTCTTTAGTTTTGAAACACGACCTAAGTAATTAAGTAACGCACAACTACCTTCTGAGGTTGAAGCCGGTTTGCCCCATTCCTAATGGTTGGAAAATATTTCTCTCCACCCAGCCCTCGTAGTCGCTGTTTGCAAATTTCTCCGCAAAAATGCGGGCAATTAAGGAATAGCCCAAGTTGCTGAAAAACAAAATAAGTTCATTAGACTTTGTGGAACCATTTGGATTCCTACAAGAACACATGTGTAAAAATTCATTGTCTTTTTAAAATAACCACCATTATCCACAGATTCCGATTGATACATAATATGTAATTGTCTTCCATTGAGTTGAGTTGAGTTGAGTTGCATAATTTAATTGTGTACCGTTCAATAACCCAAATATGTGCATTCTACTATGAATAGAGAAGTCAGAATGCCACATTAAGATTATTCTCCATTTTCTATCATCAAGAAGCGATGGTATGCCCTTAGTGCCAGACAGGAGGGAATGCCAAAATCAGGAGAGGAGATTTCCCTCATGTGATCTATTACTTCTACGCCTGCGTGTTCCTCTAAAATACATTTGGAAGATACACTTCTATCAACTCAGCAGTGAAAACGAATTGCATTAACCGACCGCAATGCAACAATCCTCTTAGCCATTTCTTTGGGCAAAGTGACGAAGTGAAGTTCTAACTCAACGAATCTGACACATTTAGAAACTTTTGATTGTCAAGTTACCGTAGACGGGTTTCGTTTTCCTTTTTCTTACCTGTAGTGCGGCAGTCTTCCAGGGGGACTCTTCAGTTCAGTTTTACTCAGTTGTTCAAGGACGTACGTGTTGTTAACAGGACACACGTGAGTTTTACCATATGAGTATGCGTCACTGCATGGAACCTCACGAGGGAGGCCTGACGTGTGGGCTAAAATTTGTCTGTAGAGAGGCACATAGACAAAATATATGAGATTGTATGCATTGGGACCGGTCATTATCTATCACCTAGCCGGGGAGGGGGCCGGGGGGTTCGGAGGATTTTGGTTGTGTCATGGTACAATTTACTTGATTCCCCCCATAAGACTCTATAGTATTATTATTATCCCCCTCATTGGTAGTTAATCAATTTTCTATAGTCCTCCCCCCCCCCCTTTACACTCTGTTGGTATCGGCCAAAGTCCCCCTCAGTTCACCGTGAAAACCACGGGATGACGCGCTGGTTATATCCAGACATGCCCTCTATGTACGGTATGAAAACATCCCTGTAAGCATTTCGCGTACCCCTAAACCCTCCAATATCCGCGTCGCCCACAAACCCGTCACTACGCTGAGTCATCTATTAGCAAACTTCAAAGACAAGGACGAACCGAAGAACAAACAAAAAGCGGTTTGTTAGATCAAGTGCTTCAAGTATCAAGCCTCCTACATCAGAGAGACAGGCAGAAATCTCACAACAAACCTGCAAGCGAGCGATAAGAAAAGCTCGCTGATGTCTGATTGCACAATGCCTTACCTACAGTACTAACATTTTTCAACGACTGACTTGGGAAAGCTAGTTTACTAACTTAGAACAGACTCCCGTCAACAGGAGTCAACTACGACCGACACCATACAAACGACTTTTTCACGACATTAACATCACACGAACCGAACAGAACGACGTAACTTTACCGACGGATCGAAACTGACTGATCATGAGCGACTTACGCCACTTGAGTCTAACAGCCAATAACATCACGGCTAAATCGATCCAATCAGTTTACACGAAACGAGCAGTATGTCTATTCGACTGACAACTACTATTTACTTGATTCTGATGATGACTTCGGTTGCGATGGTCACCATTGTCGATAAGAATCCTTCTCAGGATTTCATTCACCCAGACAATCAGACTACTTGATCACGTGTTACTAACGGGTTCAAACCATTTACTGTTCTATCCTCGTCATCATAAGAATCATTATCAACATTTTTATTGCTAAAATTTTTCATGTTGTTTGAATTCATCATCACCACTAACTCACCTAATTGTTATTTTTTGCTGATTGAAAGAATTCCTAACTTGAAATCTGGGTTCATATTTCTCTAACGGGTCGTCTAAACAATCTATTCTGCCGGTTTCCAGCAGTTTGAACACAAATATGGCCTGGAAAAATAAAAAGACGATATGCACTTAAGACTTTGCACATGCGATGTATTCACCGTGTTAAATGTGAAAGGTAATCCTCTACCCACCACACAATATAGACAGCATAAAACCTTCTTTGATACCAGCATGGGAAGACGAAAACAACAAAAACAGCAACATCATCTTTAACAATTACAAGTGACAATAATTGATAAACAACAGCAACGCAAAGAGTGTAATCATATCTATGTACATGGTGAGTAGAATAATCGTTTTGTTACCCGATCGATTACTGGAGAAACTTGTTTATTTTACATACTTGTTTTCAAGACATGAAAAAATTGCCAAATGGACATTTTTGGAAAATTGGTATTTGAGCATTATAATCACCTCCAGCGAGATAACTATAGAAAGAGGAGACGTTATGCTCAATCGCTTAGAGCTCGCACATGTTTAAGATAGCCCAAGCGATTGAACTCATGTATAGCCTGCGTTTGGGTACGACAATTAAATTTTAAGAAACAGAATAACGGAAGCGTTTTGATTGGTTCTTACCTATTATCTATTGGAGGACAGACGCATAGACGACGTCATCATTAACATTTGTTTACTTCTTTATTAAATAAAACAAATAAATTCCATGTTCCGTGGGTCAGTTCAGTTTTTATCACATTTTGACGTCATCTGTGATCTGTTACTGAACTGACCCACGGTACAATGGAATTTATTTGTTTTATTTAATAAAGAAGTAAACAAATTTTCATGATGACGTCACCTATGCGTCTGTCCTCCAGTAAATCTGACGCAAGGTAACAACGAACCTAATTTGCTAATAATTGATCCTTAATATTCATGTACTGGAAGAAAGAGATACCACGCACACCGGTCTAAAGAGAATTGGTTAACTAGTCAATAGATATGTTCTTCAATATATTAATCAAATCACCAATCATCCGATCTAAATTTTACGCTACAGTGACCGAAGAATACTCACTGTAAATATTTTAGTAATGCTGGCAACTCGAAATACAGTATCTTGATCAGGCGAGACCCCCAGATGGTTTTTGTCTTTAAGCCCATAATTTTTTCTCCATACCACACTGTCTTGGTAAACAACATTAGCAGTCATCCCCACCTGAAGAAGATATCACATGCAAAACATGTAATTTTGTCATTTGATAAACAAATATGTTTTGGTCGATTTGTAGTTTATTACCTCAGTTTTTATTCTCCCCAGTCCTCTCGATCCTTAAACACGATGGCGCGCTATAAAAGGAGCCTTAGGTCCCACTCGACCATTTGTCAATCAACTGTCGTGTGATGTAGAACTCTTAAAGTCAAGTCAGCTTGAGCTACAGCTACTCCAAAGCAGTGAACAGCGGGCGCATTCCTCAAAATTGTTTTATGTCTTCATCACAATACAAGAATTTTTGAGATTTGTATTTCCTTTCTCCAATGGAAACTGTCTTTATTTGTGGCGGTAAATTTGATATCGAAGTAGTTGGTTCGCACGTTACCTCATGCCACCATGTTGGTGGAAGTAAACAATAAATATCTCATTCGCTCCTTTTGTTCGTCTATCAGCATTTGTATTTGACCCGCACACGTCAACGGTGAGTGAAAAATGAGCCTAGGTCTTCCCAGGGAAGACTTCCTTATATAGCGCGCCTTCGTGTTTAAAAATCCCTTTTATTTCAAACTAACGGTAGCAGAAAAACAGAAAAGGTGTCTCTCGTTATTATAGTCTGTTTGCTTCTATTGAAAACCAGAACTAGTCAGCAGCATTTTAAAACAACTTTACTTGCGAAATAATAATCAAAGCGCTATCAAACCCGATGCATGCAAGTTTCAGTAATTACCCGGTTAGAAAACACTAAAAGAGGAATTTTATGAAAAATTTTTTTAGTATTCAAGCACGACCGCTGGTAACGTTATTGAAGTATTACACACGAACCAATAAGCCCGAAACAGCCACGGCTTATCCCTTCGAACTACTGGTGTCCTTTCCCATCCAACCCACCCCACCCCCTCCCCCTCTTTGTTGTACAACGTTCTCCATTTATTGTCTGGTATCATATGCATTGAACGAGGCAACTGTATAGCGAGGGAGATCCTCCGTATCCTCGCACGGAACTCAGGCCAATGAGTTCAGGAGTAACCTTGCGTTAGTTTATCAATTTTATCTCAACTCGCATATTTTGGATTTATAACTACAGCTTAAAAGAGCTATATACCGTAACAGCATGTTATAAAAATAACTTACGAGGCCTTGGACACCTTCAAAGGCGCTAGAGATGACATCAGCTTGATAGAGAGCTCGCTTTACTTCATCAGGAAGCATCCACGGTGCTTGAGCCCTCTCGATCATAATAGGGCACGGGGAATTTTTGAAAGTCAAATATTTCTGGACCAAAAAAAAAACAACAAAGGAAAAAGAAACGTAAAGAAACAGATGAAAACTTGGAAACTACAACATAAACAACTGCTAAGTTCACTATCCTAACTAAACTCAATGTTTCGGCGAGATTAAGTGTGAAAGCGATTGTCTGCGCTTAACCGACCGAAACAAAGCATGGCTTAATCTGCTTTTGTTGTCGGTGAAAGCAGATTTATTCGTGTGCAGTGTTATTCTTAGACTACAAACAGTCCCTGCTTTTCGGCCAAGTCGAATATTACGTAACGCTTGTATCAAATGATAAAATAGAGACCTATAACAAAACACGACGGCTACGGCAACGAGGACGTAGCAAAACAAAAGAACTAATAGTTAGAGCAATAGCTCACCACGTGCGTTTTAAAACTTTGTACATTTCTTTTCCGTCCTCTGCAAAACCACAAAGTGAATTCACCAAAATTTGGGTCGTCCGAGAACAGAAACTCCGAATGTAAATTATTCAAGTTTCAGTTCGGAACTTAACGCTGTTTACACACCTCATGCTGAAGTTAAGAAGTCGCACCGTTAGAGATGGTAAACCCGTACCCTCAATCAGTCTGGCGTATATTTAAAAATTATTCTTTGAAATCAAGGTGAATAGTGGCTAAATATTTACCGAACCGCGAAGCGGCGAGGTGAATATTCCCGAAAGCCACTATTCACCGAGATTGAAAAGAATAATTGTTTTAGTACATACACACGAAGTGATCTCGACAAAATTAAAAGGAAGCCATTTAAAGGCAATTTCTGCTTCTGAAACTTTAGCGAAACGCGAGTTTACGCCCGCTATTTTGTTTTTCACATTATCCACTCGATCGGAGGTGTACATTGTTGCTTAGCCCGAGATAGCGAACCAATCAGATTGCTTGAAACGCTAAGATCACTGAGTGTGTATATACTAATAGCCATTAAGCCATAACATTTTCCAAGGTAAAAAAAAAAAACATTGAAAAGCACCCTTAAATAAAATTTGAGGCGTTTACACGCATTATGGAAAGTGATACCATCAGAAATAAGGTTTAGAAAAAATGAAGAAACACTGCATTGCAACGAGCTGACATTGTAAACTAACTACTTTACTCTATCGGTTTGCTCACCTCAGCCGTTGATGGATCAACTGTAGGATTCTGAAAAAAATTAAAACGTACAATATCGATTTAGAACTTCCTTCAGTGTAAAACTGAAAAAATGATTTCTCATCAGGCTGCAAATAACGGCCGGTCGACGGACAATGTCCGGTCAAAATTGGGTACTGACCGGACAAATCCTTGGTTTGCCGGACATCTTGTCCGGTCCTTTACCGACTCGTTCAGAGAAATTTTAATTTTTAACTGTTTGCGAATCACAAGGGACAACGTCATGTTTCCAAGAAAAAAAAAACAAGATAAAAGTAGACAAATTAGTTGTCGAGAAATTCACGGCAGTCGCAAATTTCCGCGATGTCATCAAGTCCTGTCGCGACCGCAAATCATAGTGTCTTCCGTTATTTTATTTACTTTATTTAAGTGTTCCCAGTTAGTAGAGGGTTTTACCTTTGGCTAGATACCATCATTTACTCTTAAATAAAGTGATCGATTGTTTGACCGATTGAATGATCGGAAGGCACCCTCACGAATAATAATCTTGTTGCATCGAGAATACTCCAAGTGGCATTTGTTGCAAAGTGCAAAAAGCGAGCAAAAGGCCCAAAACCTGAAGAATCCGACCACTCTTTTACTCCAACAAAAATTCACAACTGTAACTTTAAAAAAAGGGCTCTGAGTATAATATTTAATTATAAGTGATTTTGCCAGATGTAAAGTAAAACGGACAATTGCGGTTGTATCTTGCGTAACCGTTCCACGTACTCAATGCGAGGCTGCTTCTGCAGTAAAGAGTAGTAAAATTGTTGCCTTGTAATTTTTATTGCCAGACCGACTTGGATTCAGTTGTTTTTTAGTTGTAAAAGGATTACTGTGCAATCTGGGTTCACCATCGCAAGAGTCCGGACTGTTAAAATCTGACCGGCCAAAAACGGGTAGTGTCCGAGCAAAAGCATGTTTCACCGGACAACGTGACCGGCGACTGCCCGTTAGTTATTTGCAGCCTTGCCCGTGACTTCCAAGAGCTTGCTAGGACCGAGGATTTTAGCACATGTTGCACCATTAAGCTGTTTGGATTCACGGCGCACTCGAGCGTAGCCAATCAAAAACCGGTAAGCTACATGATATACATGTAAACAAATCTGTTCCAACCAAGAATCGATCGAGAAGTTATAGACAGTTTCGAGAGCTCACTAAAACCGGAATCTAAATTAAATAATCAATTCGTCAATCTCTGTACACCTTAAGACTCACTTGCACAGCAGCATCGGGCCGCTTCTTTGTGATTTGCCAAATGAAGAGCACAGTCATGGTCAAGAATCCTAGGGCCACAAGTTCCAGGGCCAGTTTGAGCCGCGCTATCGTCTTCGCCTCCCTGCTTGAGCTGACATCAGGATAAGAGACAACACACTGCGATGCACCAGTCGCCGATGAATCGTCGCTCGAAACCGTCATCAAGCTCGCGTTGAGGTCGGTTCTTCGGACTTTCCTGCTGCTTCTGAAAGAATAATCATTGGCGTATTATCGTTTAGTTGGTCCATGTAACATCGTAACTATCGTGCCGACTTTCGTTTTAACTAAAAGGAAAAATCACTAGGAAACTTGAAACTTACTCAATATACGACTCCATTGTTTACTAATGAACTGGTAGACTCTACAACACAACCTTACAGTGAGTACAACATCAGCACAGCACAGCACAGATTTTGCGTCAAGCACGTACGAAAATTTGCATCACAATTCGTCACACGGTTCGAATTCAAGCGCATGCTTTGGAGTGTGACAGCGACAATGACTGTGACATAATCAAGTCAAACAAGAGCGGCGCTGAACAATGCCCGGAATGAAGGTTAAACGTGTGGTTTAAAAAAAAAAAACATATAGTACTTGGTTCAACAATGGCGATATCTTTGCTGGAGTAGGCGCTGGTGAATTTTCAAGGTGGATATGCTTTCTGTAATTTAAAGAGTATTTAGGGACTAACAGTAGAAAAAAAAAAGAGCTACACTAGCGAATTCGATGTAACATGAAAGGAAAGAGGAGCGTCACGTCCAAAGACCAAAAGGAAAAATTGTCCCTTCCTTCCTGTCAAAGAATCCCGCCGGGAGGGTTTAAAACACTATTATATGCAGTGTATGCAAATGTTATGCAAACCTTTTTTTTAATCTCGTTAATAATTGACAAACGCCATTTTAGAGATTGGTATAGTGAAACAGTTCGGTACTAACAGATACAAGAAAGATGAAGAAATAAAAAAAGAAAAAACAGTGAGAGAATGGGAAAAATTCTCGAACAGAGGATAAGTACCGCAGATAGAATAAGGGGCCCGATACCCTTAGCTGAATGAAGGATCTTACGACTTGAGGATCATGGATTTTGATTCATGTTAAGAGTGAATGTGTAGGGAAAAATTTACGTACGATTTCGGCTCTTAATTTCATTCCTTGAGTGAATAGAATTTAAAACGTTTTCCCCTAGTTACGAAACGCCTGAATACTTAATTTTTTTTAACTGCAAAACAGCCGAAAGAGAGAGAGCAAGTTGTGCCGTTTGCCGTTTAAAAGCCTGGTTCCTAGCTCTCCATGTATTGTTATGTTTTTTTTTTTTTTGCTTTGTTTTGTTTTGTTTTTTTTTTTTATTACGCTGATAAAGCGTACGAGTGCAACGAGCACACGGATGTACGTGCACGGGACAAATACAAACAGAATTTTCTGAAAGAAAAGCCTGCGAGCATATCCTCATTAGGGAGTTTAAGAAATGAAAACGGCGACGCCATGGACAACGTTAGTTAAGAAAAATTTACTTATACTTTTCCCACGAAACTCGCAGTTCTCTAAATTCATTTAGTTGGTTTCTCACCGACAAAGTTATCTCAAAACTGAATACGGAACACAGCATTAAACTAAATATAGAAATCTAAAAAATTAGCCGTCGTCGTTCACGTTTTCCAGAAAACGCAAACTTTGGTCATTTCACGTTCTCGTTTTGCAGAGGACGCAAATAAATTTACAAAGATTTATAACGCATGTGCACGGCCAGTGCTCTGCTCATTAAAGGTTCCTTTTGCCGCTACCGTTGTGGTTTTCTAAACCCCCTAAAATTATTAACGCTGCAAGGCACACGTTCTACCCCTTGGAAGATTTGAGACCAGTCGGGGAGGGATTGTCGAGGGTCTGGTACCAATGATGAGCTGGACCCCGACCCTGGTAGGCCAACCGCGGACTCACGTTGTTCAAGGCCTCAAACTTATTAACGCGCGAAGAAACGCTGGTGCCGAAGTGAGACCCTCCTCGAGGGCTACTGAAAGAATTGAAGTTTTACATCTGGGAAAACACAAAGATTTCGACCTTCTCGATCCTTTTGTTCCGCTCCACAGAGAAACCGAAAATTTCAAGCTATATCTTCATGTAAGTGACCCTACTGTTACTTCTCTAGGTCTAACAGATTTCCTTTCAAACAAATTCTTTCGCCGAGTTCTTTCTTGAGATAAAAAAATGCGCATGAAAAGAATGAATTGCTAAAACATTTTAAAAAAAGGAATCTGAGGAGAATTTCAGGCCCCTTCCCAGCCGTCACCCTCTCTCCGCAAATCCTTAGGTCATTAGGCTTTCTATGACAAGACCCGAAACCGCACAACGCAGTTCGGTTTTTTTTAAATAAACAGGAAGTAGCGTCGCTGTAATTCTTGGTGATGGCAAGCAAGTATTTCATAGCATTGTTTGAAATAAATATCCAGCAACCCTGTCTCTGAGATTAATTAGCACCCAATGTTGGAGCCTTCCTCAAACGTCGCCCTAGTTTTCCCGCAAAGTTGCAACACTTTTCGTGCGAAGACAGCATTTACGCCTAGAGGTACTGAATCCGAAGCCATCGGGGATTGGAGTCTTTTCTGTTGATCAAACTTTCTTTTCTTGTGTTTATTAACACAAGACCGAAACGAAAATTGCAGCGAGATATATTCATCATACCTTTCAAGGTTCATTACTTACGTTTCAATGACAATTGAGTGTTCTCTATTCAACACCGATATATTTTGACATTTTCGACGCCAAACACAATTATAAATACAACAAATAAAGAAGATCTTCACATTAATAAATATCGAACGGCAAGTGGCCAATGTACATTCTTATACAGAGCAACTAAGATTTGGAACTCTTTAGACACTCTTTAAAACCCATTGTAAATATTACTACTTTTAAAAAGAAGCTCAAGTCTATCTTGATACAGAAATTTAATGATGAATGATAAAACTGAAAGTTGAAGTTGAAAGTTGATTGAAAGATGACCCTTTATATATATATATATATATTTGCGAATTTTTCAGTTTTTGTAAATTGGTATTGAAAAGCCATTTATTGGGATGTCAATAAAGTTTGTGTTGTATTGTATTGTAAATAACAATGCTAAAACATTCTTAACATACAAGTCAGGCTCCGTTAGAATTATGCAACTCGTATCCTTCAAAAAGAAAATATTTGGTTTATTCACCGAAGTTACGCTTCAAAAAAATACATTTTCTAAAATGACGAGGTAATTCGGTCTATAGAAAGATTAAGCATGGTGAAAGCAATACTTTCTGATAGATAAAGACATTTTCTTCTCAAATTACCTGGTATCGTGGCTTTTACTGAACACGAAACAGTTGAAACAGATAGACAAAAATAATGAAGTTATAATCAAGTATATAAGGCGAACACAGATTCCAAGCTTCCAGCTGATGTTGTCGAAATCACCATGTCTTAGATATAAATGCGATTTAAGTTAGTTTGTAGAAAATAACAAAGAATTCCGGGAACTTATCGTTAAGTTTCCTGTGTAATTCGAGTCATAGCAACATCAATCAATACGAATGGAATAATTTCTCGTCGATCAATGTAACATGCACTGTTGATCCACTTTGTATAACGTTAAAGAGAAATCAGTAACCTTGGACAGCCCAATTTCCGAGACTCGACCACATCAACAGTATTTGCTTCAGTAAAGTCAAAACTGTGCTGAATTTATTTAAGCAGCCATAAATGGACTTGAAATGCTTTTTAAGAGTTTGAAACGGACAACACTGGCTTGAATAAGAATTTGTAATATTTACGAAATGAAAATCTTTCATTTAGTCTTCAAAAGATTCTATACCAATGATTGATCAAGTTGAACAAGCTCTTACAAGACAATGGAACGATCCTGGTTTTCTTTTGAATCAATCAAACTCGTTAAATCAACGACAAACTGACTTTTAAAATGAAAGCTCCCTGTATGCAAATTATCAATTTGATTATTTAAACACTTGCATCTTAAAAGGAGGACGGAGACAATTCTTTTAGATGATGATTAACAAGAACATACCTGTTTGATCACGCTACGTGGCTCTCACTGCACGGTCACGGCACGAGTTTGTCTACAGAAACACGCTAGAAAACCGTGTTTAACGCACAAAAGGTGGTTGGCATAAAGCAAAATTGCTCATCCATATTGGAGTTGATCTAAACCGCACGAGCCACGATGACGTCAATAAAATCCTCGTCACGAGATTTGTATGAATGGATTTTGTGCTAATTTTTCAACCGTGATCTACGCAAAGTAAATCTCTGATCGACGCTATATTTTCAGTATGTTCTGGTAATTCCACTAGAAATCCAAATTTCCTCAATTATCGCTTTGACAACTTTTACGAACTACGCTCAGGAACCACGCCTTTGGCGCCTCTAACGAACACTAATATCATCTTCCATGACAACGAAAAGACATTTTCTCAGAGTCACGGAATCCACTAGAATCGGCACATCACGTTATGAGGAGCACTGAAATTCTTATTTTTCGTCTGTTAACCTTTGTTTGGTGTGTCAATATATATAGTACATTAAGACATCAGTCTAAACCTCACTTTCTAAAAATCTCTTTAGTGATTTTCCTTACTATCTGCCATGCAATTCTTATCACATTCGTTCGGAAAATTTGGGTTAACTAAAAATCCCCTACTCTTCATTTCATTTTATTCTCATCCTTTGTTTGCTTGCCATTGCACTGATATTGTAAGGAGAAATTGTCTTGGTTGTTCTGCGTAGAAAGTAAGGTCGACAAACTGGTCCACCACAAATCGTATAATATTGTCCAAGCTTTAATAATTATTCGATCTAAGAGGAATACATTTGTAATTCGAAATCAGAACAACGCAAATTAAGTCTTAATCTCGTAGCAAAATTCAAGAAAACGTGATTGGAAGCTTACTTCTGTGGCGGGTCGCCAAAACAGGTTTTTCTCTCCAGGTTAGCAAATCCGGGTAAGCGAACAAATTATAAAAAACCGACTTCTCTCTCTCTAATGATTCTTCTGAAGAACTGGTTTAAAACATCATAAGCTAACACTTTTAAATCATTGTACGGAATTAATGTCATCACGAGTCGTGTAACTGAAATATACCTGTCATCATCATCGGCAACGCCTATTTACTAAACGAAACATTGGTCACTAGTGGGAGCTAAAAGGGTAACGATGCAACGCGATTGATTTCCATCTTTTTGCCCTCATGATTGATCACAGGTTAAATTCTCCTCAATTATCCATGCACAATTCAAGATAGAGGTCACAAGAATTAAGAAATCGTGACGTGAACTAGCGGATATTGCCCGGTTTACCACTAGATTCTCAAGGCAGGACTAGAAACAGACGAATCTTGGTGTGGTTATCTTGTGAGAGAAGTAGCTTTCAGAACTGGACGGTCAGCGTTGACATTTTTTGTTCACTGCTTGGCTTTCTCGCTTTTCTTTTCAGCTTCTTTTCAGTTTAAGGTGATGCGAGCAATTTTCAGAAAAATTGGCTCATTAATGATGATTGAGTGACCCTAGGTCTCTTAAAAGATCATCTTCATAGAGTTTCAATATAAAGTGCACTGAAAGAAATGACGCAATACTAGAGTGAAACATAAAATACAAACAGTACATGTGTGAGCGTAAAAATTGATCCCTTAGTCTAACCATTTCAGTATGAATAGTCCTAAAGGACTGTTGCATAGATGGTCGAGTGATTATTGTTACAACGACCTGAGGAAAATTCATCCTAAGAGTAAACTGATCAATCCCTCGCATTTCAGTCTCATTTGCTTTACAAGTTTCCCTCCATGCATTATTGTTTTTAGTAGTTGTTCCCTTTTTGTTTTATCTTTCTCTAATTCTGCCCTCGTTGAATTTAGAACCGACGAAGAAGGCCAAATATCTGGGACTGCACGAACCCTAAAAATAGATTTTGTCGGGCACTCATACCGGCGCAAACCTTCGAAAACATCGCCTTTCATAATGGTTTGGTGGGAATACTTTTAAAGTAAAACAAATATACTACAAGATGAAACTTCGCCGATTAATCGAAAAGCAGCTCATAGAACGTGTACAACATCCTTGTTGATCAATTACAAAAATATGTTTATGTAAATGTCTGGCCGCCAAGTTACACATAAAATCGCAACCGAGCCTTCAAGGTCGGCTTCGAATTTATATCGGCCTTTTTGATGCATGTAGACTTGCCTTAAATAACTCACCTTTATAAGGAAACCACTTCTGACTACATGTACAATCTTTTCAAAGCTGCCGCCCAGATAATTAAGCGAGCACCAAAGCACAATTATCTCAGTTGATGCCAATCTCGTGTCTTTACCTAAGGAAAATTAAAAGATTTATCAGCTAGAGTACTCAAATTAACAATACTCCGACAGATCCCAGATAGTTATCTCTGTGTAATTGGTTTTTACACTCCTGAAGCCTTTTCTACAGACCTCAGACGGTATTTAACAGTATTGCCATGTCGGAATCCTTCTTGTCTCTACGTGCGACGCCTGTTGTCACCAGATATTCTCATATGTTGCCCCAGTTAGGTATTCATTAACCACAACACTGAGTAAATAATTTCTTTGGTTGGTCAATAATTAACAATCAGTAAAACATGAGATGTGTCTCTTGATCCTCGAAAAAATTGCTCGCTTTCGAGAAAATTGATTGACTAGTAAGTCATAATTTTAACATTTTTTGATGGAGTTAGTTTTTCCCTTATGTGAAATTAATCAAGTAAATCGTAGAAAGTCAGTGGCGCTAGGAAAAAAGTGGATCTTATAACTAACTGGGCTTGGGAAAATATCTCGTGTGTACGTGATGTACGTGATAGTTTTATAACCAAAAGGAGAAAAAAAACTCGCATCCCGATATTTTATGCAATAGTTTATTATCATTTAAATCATGACCATTGTTGTGATTGTTTGAAAGCAACTTATAAGGGCCAAAAGATTATTAGCCTTTGGCTATTACGTGTTAATCCCCTTTAAATAAAGTCTTTATTTATTATTATCATTATTATTATTATTGTTAATATTATTTTTATCATTATCCACTGTCACGAATCGATTAAAGACGCACTGTATACTGTCCAGTGTCACAAAGAGATTTGCTTGTGCAAACGAACTATGCAAAGAGTGCAAAATGGTTTAGAAAGGGGGTCTCTTTTCTGGCTGAACAATGTGTCCCCAACAGTCAACTGTTGTTCAACACTAGGTCATTATTAAATAAGAATCTCATTGGTATCTCAAATTTTCACAATAAGGCTTTGATTTGTCTAATCAGATGGAACCGCTGTTAACAGCCAGACAGCATAATGTCAAACCCTTTCCGAAACAAGAATAAACTGCTTCCCTTGACATGATATTTTTTAATGTTTAAAAATTTCCTGAACAGTATTACAGTTACTCTTGCTTTTCAAGAAATCAGGAAACATTGATAAAAAAAAAAGAGGCTTTCAGAAGCATAATTCGATAAAATGTATCACCTTTATTTGGTTATTTCTCGGATAAGACGATGACTCCACGCAATTCCATCGAATTGTTCGGGTATGAAACGTGTCTCTGATATAAAAGTGTAACTGCTCAGTGTTAATCTACACAAAACACAACCCCCTTGAACTGCGTGAGCACTTCCGTTTTCCAATTAGTTTTCTTTTTATAGATCTGTCAGGTTCCACAACACCGTGTTGCGTTCTGAGGCCACCATGGAAAAGATATTTGAAAAATGTTGACAATCTTGTAGTCTACTCCGTTCAAATAACTTTCAACTAAACTTCATGGGAACCCGTAAATGTTACATATCCTATTTATAGATTTTAATCAGCACAAAACACAACTCTCTTAAACTGCGTGAGCCCTTCCGTGTTCCAATTGGTTCTCTTTTCATAGATCTGTCAGGTTCCACGACAAAATAAAATTTGCCAACGCGTTGCGTTCTGATGCCACCACGAAATAAATACTTGAAAATGTTGACAAGTTTGTGCTCTAATCTGTTCAGACAACTTTTAAGAACTAAACTTCACGGGTACCCGTCAATTTAGTCTAGATATCCTATTTATAGATTTTAAGAAGTAGTGTGTTACAGAGATCGTATTGTGAAATTTCCCCTCTAATTTAAGAATATTTTGTAAAAAGACGTAGCTCCCTACGTCAGAAAAGTATAGAGTAGAACCCCTGCTGTTCACAGCAAACTAAATCGCGTTTCACGTTAGAATGACTTTTTTAGTCACGTTCTGCTGCAATAGCTGCTGCGAAGACTTTTTCGATAGTCAGGTATGGGTAAAACGATGGAAAGCTCCCGTTCAACAACTAAACCGAGGAACCGAGGAGCAAATGGCAAGGGGAGGCAACATTAGCCGGCATTAAAGCTATCGATAGGCTTGAATACCAGCCGCTGTCCTGGAACCGGAGCCCGCGCTCCTCCCGAAGAGACGGCTGGAAACTTGAGGTTTCTTTTGTTGCTTATAGCTAATCAGAATTTCGCTTGCACATTTTCGTAGGGCCGCGTAAATTATCTTGTCAGACAAAGTTTTCAAAACAGTGGACGATGATGAATTGATGAATGTGGCAGGCGATCGAATTTTAGAGACGATTAAAATCGAAAGTTTGAAAGATTTACAACGAGTAGCTCTAGAAAAGCTAGTTAGCGGCCGCCATGTCTTCGTGATTTCAACCAATGGGGTCGGGAAGTCGCTGATTTTTCAGTCCGCGCCGATTGTTTTTGGCGCGCTGATATGATGTGAGGCCTTGATTAAAGGCGAAGTCAATCGTTCTTGTCATTTCTCAAGATCAAGTTCGATTTCTTAAATCTGTGGGAATTACAGTGGAGTTCATTTGGAACGAACAAACGAGTGAAGAGACCAGTCAGCTCATAGAACGTGGAGAGTGCCAAATCGTCTCCGGTTCACCCGAGGCGTTTCCGTCAACGAAGCGATGGCGGTCCATGTCTCTCCCAAGAGAGGTTAAGTCTGATAGCATTTGACGAAGCTCACTGCATTTCTCATTTGTAAGCGAAGCCATATTCGAAGCACGCTTCGTATATAACTCATGGATTAGTAATCCATGACGAAACAATAGCACAGGGCTTTTGTGCACCACGGAACATTTCAAGCCATAGATACGAGAATTGAAAATAAAACATGATAAGATGCCTGTGTAGTGTTTATTGCCTAATCTCAGATGAATGATCTTCCTGTTTTGGCAGACGCCCTTAGCTTTCCACCTGTTTTCCGTTGCTCGCAGAGGTACGTGTTTAGTGGAATGGAAGGCTTGTGTACGCTGCTTAAACGAGTTGCGTATCCTTGTCGTTAGATACCAGGATGTGTGTTCAGATTTTGCGTTATTTCGCTCCATGCCGAACTACGCCCTTTGGAGCCAGCCTTGAATTTAAAGGATTACATAATAAGATTTCTCGGACCAACATGGCATCTTTTTGTTCTGTCCACTCCACCTACGAGTTCAACATATCTATATTTAAAAAATAACCCGACGAATTCAAGCCTTATACTATTAAAGCTTTTCTAATAATAGACACATCCTTTTAGAAATTATGATTGCGAAAAATTATGAGTCGTTCTACCTTGGCATATCAAAGACAGAAATTGTTTTACGTTATATGGGCAATGTTAAAGCTATCGATTGCAATCAATATTGTATACTCATTATTTTTTGCCAGCTATTTTGACGGAAGTGTCGGCAAAAAAAATACATTTTGCGAAGAACACGGTATCTCGTGCGTACAAGAAGCGCGTATTTGTCTACTTGTTAACATGGTGATTAACACACTAAATACAAATCAATTTGAGCCGATCAAAAAGCTTCAATGTTAAATGAAAGACCAAGAGGAAGGAACTACAAATATGACTTAATGTTATTTCAAGCTTTGACAATCTACCGGTTATACATTGAGAAAATCGGAAAAAACAACTAAGTATTCCGTTGGTCATGAAAGCAACCTCTCCACTGGAAGCTAGTTTGGCATGCAAAAATAATTTTTGAAAAAAATGAGCCTAATAATAGTGAATACTTGCACAACATTATTTCAAACATAAAATCAATCATTCTGTAATTTTACTTAGCTTCCAAATTTAATTAATCCGAAAGTAAGCTAAATGCCATCAAAACAAAAGATTAATTACTCACGTTCTTGCGTTCTCGACTTCGGGACGACGGCAAGTCCTAACGTGTTGTGCATGCGCAGTGAGGACTTCTGAGAAATTTCACGTTTCCGGTTGCCGGCGTGTCGCCGGCGACGTCTGCTGCTGGAGGTGCTTATTATTGACGGCGCGGCAACACTTGATCAAATTGTGGAGTCGGATGGTACGCCACGCTTCGTTCTAGAATTAATCGTTTCAAAATTTTCCTTAAACGAGCAAGGAAAGGCATTTGTTTGTTCTCGGAGCCTCTCAAGGCGCTTGACTAGTCGATAGCAGTGATCGTTACAAATGCAACCTTCCAAAGTCTATACGAGAAGGAGGAATCTCCAGTACGTCGCAAATCCTTTTCCGCTAATCAGACACCTTCGTTCTCTTCCTAGAATCTTTTTCTTCGCAGCCACAGAAGACACATCCAGTTTTCGAGTTAAATTTAGCCGGCGTATCAGCGATCATATGTACGCCATCCATTCGAATTGGAGTCCTATTTCACTTCCTGTGACATCTGAGAACGCATAGATTAATTTTTTCAAATTACGTCACAGACATGGATGGCCGCTCGTGCGTCCCGCCGTCTCTTCTCGCGGAGGAACGATAAAGACCGGACTCGAGAGAGCGGCGGAGATCGAGCCTAAGCTATCGAGTAAGTTTTTGTGTTCAGACTACTGTAAGTTAGCAAATAGTAAGCATATTTAAGTTATAAAAAAAAACCAAACTGTCCAAGAAGACCAGGTATTTTCAAACGAAGTTTCCTACACTCTATATATCTGATTCGATAGCGGGTAAACCCTTAATCCTTAGGAGTGCGACCAGCCTCTAACTTCTCTTTACAACATGTCACCACGGCTGAATCAGGTATTAGGTTCACAAGAATAAAAGAAATGATCGTAAACTTCGATAGCTCTTGATTGTTAAACAAAATTCTCCTCGTTAGTAACATAGAGAATGCATAGAGAACAGTGTAGAGAATCTGTATACTGATGTTTGGGTGCAAATGGTTAAGATAAGCACGAAACATAAGGAAAGGTCTACGACATGGAAGTATTCAGTGATCCGCGAACACTACTGCAAAACTCTTGTATATTTTTCGTCGTTTACAAAAATGCCATTCATTGCTCTTTCAGCAGAAAGAAAGCCCGAGGACTCGAAGGTGCAGAAGTTACGTTTTCGTTTTTTAGATATTACTATTAGAATAAGTTGCCCCTAATCGGATACTGAGTTATCTGCAGAGGATTTGGGGTTGATCATGGGACAAAAATTGCAAGTTGCTGGAATAAAAATGTGGCTTAAGGCTGTTCCGACGTCCCTTAAAAACGATTTTGCCGGGATCAAATTCAGCTTGCTACCGGAGAGGTGAAAGAAGAAAATGGAGAGAAAATGATTATAAGACCAAAAAGTGCGTTCTATTCCTATAAAATTGTTATTTTACAGTAGAGGGGATACTGCCCCTAAACACAATGATTACGCGATCGTGTTATTTTCTTTTCACACGATCGGTCACATTGCCGGATTTCCCGCCATTCTACGATTGACGTTCCCATGTTGTCTAAGAAATAAATCAGCCATACAAAAAATTTTAAATTACCAGTGAAAATAGCAGTGCTGGTGGGTCCCTTGCAGCTGGTGGCCACTGTTCTAACAGTAAGTAGTGAAACTAATGGATTATAAATCCTTTATGGGTGCATCTTGTAACTTAAATTTCCTTCAAAAGAAGTCGTTGTAAATGGTTTACATTACTATGCAACCGGGTGGCCGACTCACAGAGCTGAAAAAAATTCTGCCCGGAAAAAAACTTTAATAGAAATTATGCAGGAACCAAACGACTTGGTGGGAGATTCTTCGACCACTGGTGGCTACTGTTGTAACAGTAAGAAGTAACACTAATGGATTATAAATCCTTTGTATGTGCATCGTGTAACTTTGATATCCTTCTAAAGAAATCGTTGTAAATGGTTTACATTGCAATGCAACCGGGGGGCCGATTTCACAGAGCAGAAAAAAATTCTGCCCGGAAGAAAACTTCAATAGAAACTGTGCAGAAACCAAACGACTCGGTGGGAGGTTCTTCAACCAGTTTTCTGCTGAAAAAAAAAATCTCGCATATGCTGGTCATGCCGAAGGTGAAAAAATATATACATATATAAAATTGTTTGGGGTGATGTATGCTTCAAAGGTTTAAAGGCCCCTTGCTAAGCAAAATTTTACCCAGGTAGGTAATCTACAGTATCGTTTTCAATGCGTTGTTAACAGAGTTTCTTTAAAGTACGCGTTTACTCTCTTTTCGTGCACGAAGGCTTCCTACAGAATTTCTTGTTCTTCAGACCAGCATGTGCAGGTACTTATCACGAATTTGTTCCAATAGTTTTGACATTTTGATGCGGGATTAAACGAGATGTCCATGAAATTCAAAACTTTACTTACTAAAGCATTCATACCATTGTTCAGTCAAAACGCGCTGCGATATACGGAAGTGACTACATCGTGAGAGAAACAACAACACAGTCGAACCTGCATTAAGCGGTCAGTTGTCAAAGTCCCGCAATCTCCCCCTAAGTATTGAAATTTTGACCTACGGCAGGAGCCCATTATCAGTTGGAGTGTTCAACTCCCATCCGAGCCTATGTCACGGCATTTTCACAGAACGGTTTATCTTTGGACAATCTTTTCCTAGGAAATTAACTACGCGCTAATCGTGATTAGTCAAAAGGCTTTCGTGGGGAATCCCATTTCGCGGTAAATTCAAACTAAAAACAGATTTGTCTGTGAAAAAACCATGACATGAACAAAGAGCAGTTGCGTATGATGCACGATCCTCGCAGTAGAGAGAGCTATTTATGCAATTGCGAAAATCAAACCTGAAAAAAATCAGGCCTTTACGGGATTTGAACCACTGACCTCTGCGATACTAGTGCAGCGCTCTACCAATTGAGCTAACAAGCCAACTGGGAGCAGGCCGTTAAGTTGACTCGTAATAAACCCGTGATGATAAATCAAATACCATGAATATATGAAGTTCACATATTTTGAACTGCGGTATTAGATACGTATGATGCACGATCCTCGCAGTAGAGAACGCTATTTATGTAATAGCGAAAATCAGACCTGGAAAAAAATCAGGCCCATACGGCCTACTCCCAGTTGGCTTGTTAGCTCAATTGGTAGAGCGCTGCACTAGTATCGCAGAGGTCAGTGGTTCGAATCCCGTACAGGCCTGATTTTTTTTCAGGTCTGATTTTCGCTATTGCATAAATAGCGCTCTCTACTGCGAGGATCGTGCATCATATGTATCTAATACCGCAGTTCAAGATATATGAACTTCATGTATTCATTGTATCCAAAGAGCAAATGAACACTCCAATTGTAATGGGCTCCTGCCTCCGGCTGTTAACCATGCTGAGCCAACGGCCTGTTTGTATTGTCTTCCAGTTGTAATGAACGTTCACTAAAAGCCACAATTTCCCAGTGTGCGCCTCATAACAACGAAATGAAATGTTGCATCGTGTATGAGAGGCTGCTTAATATTTGTTCGGTTTGTGTTGTGATATTCAGGGCGTGGGAAGTCTTAACAGGTGTTAACGGTTAGGGGGGTTCTTCACCTGCGACCGCAAGGTTTATTTTTACTCTCTTCCACTCGTTGAAAGAAATGGGGAAAAGGGAAATTAAATAGTCAGTGATTAATAAAACGAGGCTGAAATATAACTGAATTTTGGAAAGCCGTGAAAGAAAAATTCATTGATGTGAACTATCGGAGAGGGAGGAGATGGAGAATCCATTATCCGGAAAGAAAGTGACGTGTGCTGAGAACCAGTTGAGAAGCACATACAAACGATAGAAATCAAATGCGCAATATCAATCTTAATCAATAGAACTAGTTAAATACTTTTACGTAGAATTGGAGAGACAATTCAAGCTGAGTGGTTTAAACACTCAATAAAATTTTTGAATGAAAAATTCAGGGCTTCAGAGATCAATATTTTTCATTTGGGGAGCTAGCAGTGGTGTCCCCTGTCACCATATTGTGGCCCGGGTTTGATTCCCGGACCTAAAATAGTAATAGTAATATAGTATTTTTGACCACTTGCAACCTAAGGCTGAATTACGGGTACAGTTTAAGGTTGAGAACAGATGTCAGCATATCAGGCGCCTCTGGCAGCCGCTTCAGTCTATCGATCTCACCTTCTCACCCATCCCACCCAGGGGAGGACATCCATCACACAGTAATCTCGTGTGTGGGAAAATTCACGTCTCCTACCCCAACCCTGCAAGAGATGGGACCTCCATTTATTCGTCCCTATCCGAGAAGACTAGAATATCTAACTATTTCTTGATGTTATGGAAAGGTAGCAAATTCTTCTAAATTATTTTAAGCCCTTGAGTGTTGGTCCGGCCGGGGCTCGAACCCTCGACCTCCCGCACAACAGTCCAGCGCACTATCCATTGGGCTAACTGGGCGGCGGTGACGTCACATATGAGTTGAGTTTGTTGTTGGTTTTCCTATTTGCTCCGAGGGTTTCCCCCAAGGTCAGTCCAGTTTTCCTTCCCCTACAAAAACCAACGTTCTGAATTCCAATCCGACCTGGTAACAGTGGACAAGAAGAGTCACCTCGTGGAATGTCCGTTGCCAAATCACCAACCATTTTTATTTATTTACTTATATAAAACACTGTCCCAGCGACGTTGTAAAAACCAATTGCAAAAATTAAAAATTAGTCCAGAATAAGTAATGAAAATTACTTATTTATTCACTTACTATTTATTTTTGGCTTCCCAATCTTCGTCGATGCCCAAACTTGCAACATTTTGCCCGAAAATGCTCAAATTTGCGAATCTAAAGCCAAGTCTGGAAATCCTCTCTATCCTGAGATACTTTATTCATTCAAACATTGAAAGCCTAAATTGATATCTCCACTAGAAAATCTTAACAGTTTCGAAACCCACAATGCATTCAGCGCGGTACGCAGAAGTAGTAACTCCACCACTAATTCAAACAGGGTATTTTAGTGAGATGAGTTAAACGCCACTTGAGATGAAAAATTAACCACATCGCAATAATATATTTTTACTTCATATTAATCTCGCTCAGAGTATTTAGCTAAGTGACACACAAGGGAGAGAATCACTTCCTACGAACAGTTCACAGCAGATATTCTTGAATCATGCACTGGTTTTAACTTTATTTGTACCAAAACCGAAATAGATGTGTCCAAATTTACGGCTCTTTAGACATTCACAAACGCTATCCATTTTCCCAGAATTTTTTTTAAAGGATCTATATAATATAAATGCTTCAATAAAATAGCTTTCGGCAAAGTTTACTCAAACGCACCTTAGTTCTACGAATCAATAATCTAATCCACTTTATTTTGTTTCTTGCAACCACTGAACTTACGTGGGAAGTCTTTTGTTTAATGTATGTGTATATATATATATGTATGTGTAGGAAATAATAGATTCTAAAGAATGTTCCTCACCGTCTAATGCGATTTTTAGATGATAAATTTTCGCCAGCCACCTTCAAAGCCATGTAAATAATCGTGTAAAGAAATACAACATTTCTGATACTAGAGAATCATATTTTAAGAGTCTACATGTGTACTATTTTATTTTCAAATACCTGCTTGCTGAACCAGCCGCCGAGCTTTTCTGTTCGATAGCACATGCTGCTACAGATATCCCGTGGTGATTTTCAACTTATTTCCCTGTGAAGCGTATATTGTTCGATTGTAGGACGTTTATCTGTTTGATATTTACTTAGAAGGAAGAACGACTATAAATTGAAGCAGAAACGTTTGAATGTAGCATCATAAGACGACAGTCGAAAATTCGTCATTAAATCAGATCGATTATGCAAATTGTAATTTCACGTGAAGTGCGTTGTATAGAGTTAACGAAAGTTCCTCACAAGCTGAGCGCCACGTTGGAAAAGAAAGGAAAAGCCTGTCGAACACTTTAAAGAATGATCAACTTGTTTCCGGAAGTCTACCCTTCGTTCTTAGGGCAGGGAGGATGGGGTGGCATCTAGGGATTAAGGTGTATGAACTTGTCGTGACTTCCAAGTAATTGGAAATTTTTTTAAGACAAGTCAATTATCAAGAAGAACCAATAAAAAATTTATTATCTGTTTCATTGAAATACAATCTGGCCCAGCAATTTACCATGCTTTGAATGTCACGTAGATAAAATGTCCGTTGTTTAACAACTGCACATATAAACTAGTCTTTCTTTTTTTAAAGAAAACAGTTTGAAGATTAAAGAATACTTCTTTGCTGTGAAGTGCAAGGGTGCAACTTTGAAGATAAATTTTGGAAATGCAATGACTTTTCATTTTCTTCTTCTATAATTACTTAGCTCTTTCAATTGTTTGGGCTTTCCATATTTTTCGAGATTATAATTCACTTAAAATTTAATGCTAAAATTTACAGCAGATCTTTTAGCTTCAATTCATATACACATTGTTTCTTCCAAGCAGAATATTACTTTTACTACACAAGTACATCAGCTTGTACCATACTTTGCAAGAAGCGAGTGAGAACAAAAATTTAGTAAGGCTATGTTACCACTAAAAGCTTTGGAACTATAATAATACTGAAAGAAGTAATAAAAGTGAACTACGCTGGTGCTTGAACTGTAAACTTTTCCATCTTTACTACAGTTTTTTATCTACCCTTCTCAAGCTCTGGTAAAGATGGAGAAATTTCTGGATGGTCTTAATCCTCAAAGAGATCTCCAGAACGCCATGGTTAAGAATAATGGGTCTAGTTATCTGTCAGTAACTTACACTGGATTCACGTTTGCATACACAAAACTCTAGTAAGTGGCTAGCCACAGAACACAGCTCTACCTTTTCTAAACTCTAAACATATTCACTCTCATGCATTACTGGATTGAACTAAGGATCTACTGTTACCAATACACTAGCTGATAGTGACTAAAATAATCATAAAAATTTGACTCTGATACATCATTCTCTCAGATTTCAAGCACGACAGGTTAAGTAAGTTTTCAAATGGATAGAGCAGTCATTAACCTGTTGAATTTTCAAGAATTCCTAAGGAGAGGTTAAAGGTTGTAAATTTTCCCAGTTACCACTTTAACAAGGAGAATACTGTTGATCACTCCCAAGGTTCAAAGCATTCCTTCAACATTACTATTACGTCTGACTCTTATGATCCATGGCTTCCAAAAGTTATCCTTACAAGAAAACTAAACAGAATAAACACACAGATCTTACAATTAAAGCAATGATGCAAAGTTTTACCTGTATAAAAGGTTACACGAAAAGAGAAAAGATGCATCTTTCTAACAACATAATATTTTTCACATCAGCTTGTCTTGTCGACAAGTGAATTCACATTGTCATTCATAATGAGCAGAGTTAGGCCCCAGAGTAAAAACAGATCTTAAAAAATCTTTTTGTTAAATAAATTAACCCCAGCCCATTTTCAGAAATTGGTCTTCATAAAATACAATGATATTCAAAAGCTGTAACCAAATCTTGACCATTATAACTACATGAACTGTGAATTTGAGCGCATTAAGGCAAACCCATTCCAAATGCACAATATATACAAATAGCAATTTTTTTTAAATAATTAGTGTACATTCTTTATAAGCTGCAGCCCTGACTTGTGGTTGCCTGCATTATATCATACTCTTTTCAATAGTCTGTACTTTTTCAAATAAATTATCTTGTCTCTTCAATACACGTAGTAGAAGTTCGATGCACCAGGATTAAGATAGCTCTGCATATGGCGCGACTGTTCCACTGCTGCCGTCACACGTTTGTTAAAATCACTGTGAAGAACATCACCCCCTCGGGGAACTCTGTAGAGGAAACCATCCACACCAAGCATACACAAGCCTTTCCCATTCATCAAGAATTTGTCAGCTGTTACATCCCGTATGCTGTATCTCTCTGTTGCCCATTTCAGCCACTCCATCACTTCCCATTTGTTCCACATTCTTGGATCTAAATCAAATAATAAGACTCTTTAATGTCTGGTCTCAAGAAAAACAGTCTGCCTTTTTGTCAAGAAAAGAGATGTTACAACTTGAGACAGAACTGAGCTTACTCTTTTTCCAAACATTTTGCTTATAAACCAGTGTGCATGTACAGTAACTACCTGTATAGAAAAATGTTAACCCTGGTTGAATTGCTTCTGAACATTTCCCCCTAAAAAATGTTTTCAAAGCCACCTCTTTTTGTACTTATACTACTGAAACACCTCCCCTTGATACCAAGCTGAATAAGTATGTGATATAAAGAGGCTCTGGCCTACACTGTGATACTGCAAACTGAACCTTAACTAAATTCAAATCATTCATTTTCTTAGACTTATAACTTGCAATCAGATAACAACAAGAATAAAGAGATCAGGAAAAATATATCAATAACTACAGTTTACAACGAGGTTTTAGTTCACAAATTGCTATCAATGTTACCATTTTTAAATAATATCACACAACTTTTGCATGCAATATTATTATGCAACACTAAATGATTTAACAACAACAAACATATGAAACATATGAGTGAACTGCGGTTATGAGACGTATATAAGAACGATCCTTCGCAGTAAAGCACTATTTAAGCAATAGTGGAAATCAGACCTGAAAAAAATTTCAGGCCTGTACGGGATTCGAACCACTGACCTCTGCGATACTAGTGCAGCGCTCTACCAATTGAGCTAACAAGCCAACTGGGAGCAGGCACTAGTATCGCAGAGGTCAGTGGTTCGAATCCCGTACAGGCCTGAAATTTTTTTCAGGTCTGATTTCCACTATTGCTTAAATAGTGCTTTACTGCGAAGGATCATTCTTATATACTAAATGATTTCTAAACATGTGTGACAATAAACATTTCTTCTGCATTTTGCAACAATGAAAAGATCCATTTATGCTTTTTCAACATAGTGCACTACATTTCATTGTTTTGTAATGGTGGTGGAATAATTCAAAAATAAAAAGCATGTTTTTAATCTACTTCCTCACCAGCTGGCACTCTTGGCTGTTCAAAGTTAAACACATTATCTTCATCATCAATATCTGGTACAACACAATCTTCAGATGTTGATGTGCTTCCCTTCTTTCTTGTTGGAGACGGAATGTCTGGGGAAAAAGACATTGTGCAATCAGAAAGGAACACTAACTGAGTTGACAATATTGCTTTAACCATTTAAACCCTAGGAATAGCCAGCACCTAAAGTAGCAATTTCTCTTTACAGAAATACTGCTGAAGCATTCATTAAGATTATGGAATAAATGAAATGACTGCCAACCCAAGAAGCTTCAACTGCGAGATGAATTCTCCTAGTCAGTACACCGAAGGAAATGTGTATCATTTTGAGAAGGAGAAGTGTAGGGGGACAGAAGCCCCCTAAATATGTGTACCACTCCCTTTCCATGTGCTTATGATTCTAGATGCGGTGGAATATTCTAACATACACTTTCCTCTGGGCCAATAACATTTAATCGATAATTAAGGTGTATGCTTACGCTAATTGGCTAAGCATGCCTTAAACTCAAAAAACTAGTGATAAAATCTACCACTTGAAGGAATTCATTTCTGTTGCAATAGTTTATTGCAACATTTCCAAGTTATGTGGAAGACTCTATTTATGAACTGTTCTTTGCATATTAAGCAATATTGGCTGAGAAAACTGCACAAATTTGCGTCAGTTCTTATTTAAAGAAACAGAAGAGTTGAGAAAATATTGGAATAGAGGAAAGACGTAGGTTTTTCACTTAGGGTGATATTATTTTAAAAGCAATGATTTACGTACACCCCCACATTTGCTTAAGAAATAATGCATATCAGAATGAGGTACAATACTGAGTTCTTAAGATTGATTGTGTCAAAAATATTCTGTGATTGCCATTGGCAACACTGATCAATAATGGAAGCCACTGCAAACTTTTCAAAATGATATCTTTAAGGCACACTCACTTCCCTCCAAAAAAAATAGTACATTCTGGTGTTAACCTAGGTCACTGCACATTGTACACAGCATAATTCACATCACTTCTTTGCAGACTTGAAACAACTGACTCAGAAAATTTAAGGCACAAAAGCATCACAACATATAACTACTTTTTTCTTTTTCAACAAATGCTTTGTTTTATTAAGGTGGGTGTATTTACATGTAGGGATTTTGGGAGCACTCCCACTCACTGCTGAAAAATTAAAATTAAATTTCTTGACAAAAAATGATAAATAAAGGTGCAAGACTTCAATTCAAACTTTTAGTTGCTCAAGAGTTGCACAGGAAACATTTCAACTTGGTTAACCTGTGTTTTAAGCTGTGGAATTGATAGTGTTTGTTTCCCTGGTGTAAGAACAATAAAGTTCTGGTACTTCTTATTAAAATAAGAAATACCTTACTCAGACCTGAACAGTAACAAAAATTGTTTTTCCTCGCAGTAGCAATTAACCATAAAAAGATCAGAATTAATTACAACTGAAAACAGGTACTGGTTTTCACTCCAATTTTTTTCTTGAGGAAAAATAAAAAATCACACTTCACTAATTATTGAGTTAGGAGCAAACAAAAGAAAATTAAAAATGAAAAGTTTCCACGTAAGATTAGATCGCTGCCCACACAACACTATTACCTGTGGGAAACGACATCTGAAAATCTTCCAGTTTGGGTTTCGGTGTTGCTAGAACAATTATCTTGACAAGATATTTCTAAGGCCTATACTGTAATTCTACAGATAATACAGAAAAATAATCTGTCTACAATAGCAGACAAAACTTAACCCTACAAATAAACTTAGCCGATCAAAAATTTATCGAGTAGACAATTAAATTTGTCAAAAAAAAAAAAAATACAACTCTTTTCTCATCATCGTTTCTTTAATAGGTGGTGATTTATTATGGCAAAAGTTTTTTGCGTTCGTTCGATCGATTTGCTTATTCTACAACCCTGTTTCCCAAGCAAAATGAATTGAAAGAAACCGCAAATAACAAGCATTCTTGTGGGCGTCCGGGAATAAAGTTTACCTCAGACTGGAACAAAAAGTTCTTTGAAAGAACTATGAAATAAATTTACCCGGCGTGATAGCCAAAACCTACGCAAATTACATTAACACTGAGAGATATAATTACCGAACATTCTCTTTGAAGACAATGCTTTTAAATAACATTCACAAGCGACAACAGCGGAAAGAAAAGATCCATGATCTCCGTGGCATTAACCCGATTTACTAATCCAGGGAAACCACGCATTATTCAT
The DNA here is from genome assembly GCF_964205215.1 of Stylophora pistillata. NCBI lineage: Eukaryota > Metazoa > Cnidaria > Anthozoa > Scleractinia > Pocilloporidae > Stylophora > Stylophora pistillata. The sequence continues at coordinate 11,431,157 of NC_142527.1, read as the reverse complement.
GACACAAGTACATTCATGTCATGACAGAGAACAAAACCAGCACACTCGAAAGTTCTCGAATACTGAAGATTGATACATTACCTTGAAAATTAACTCGAATATCAAGTTGGGTATCCTCCATAATTCCTTGCTGTCCTAGTGTGAGATTGTCTTGAAGCTGAAGGGTTAAAAAAAAAGTATTGATCTAAGAGTCATATCCCTGGGAGGTCATCACACAATACTAACAAGGCTCATTTATGCCGCGGATAGTCAACGCGTCACGTTTGAAATATAAGATTACCTTGTTAATATCGCCAAACATATGTGTGCATGAATCATTTCAATATACACTTACTTAAGCAGATCTTGGCCAAGCTTATGCACGAGAGACTTCTAATTAGCACAAACCTCGCCTCGATGAACAGTTTCGATCCTTTTCGTTTAATGAATTTAAGTATGTGGGAGTGCATTTCGAAATATATTTCAAAGGAAACTCGAACACAGCTCGCATCGTTTATTGCTGTGCAGCTGATTCACTGAAAGCTATTGGAAAGAAAGTTTAAGCCAGGAAACGAGACAAAGAATTAAACGTGTAGCAACCAGCTGAAACTTCGGACTCACACACCACTACAGCGTGACTCTCATGCGCGAGTAGCTGCATTGTCCGCGATCGCGCGCGGACATGAAAAAATTCCATTCCGGCGTGCAGTTTCTAGCATACAACAGAAAATAAGCTACTAACCGGATTTCCGTGAAAGAAAACATCTTGTTCTCCAACAGTAAAGCCCTCTTGCGCCTCTATCATTTGTTTCAGTCGAAAGACCGTCAAGGAAAGATGAATTCGGAAAGGAAACGACATTCGCGGCGTGCCATCGTCGATGAGAACTCTAGGAAAAGGAACAAACATGGAACCTAGCCAATTACCACAGCTGAATCAAAAGATTATTTCTGTAAAAGGCTAAGAACAACCGCACAAAAACAAAAATAGGAATGGTGCTAAAGCTTACCGAATAGCAACAGGATCGCTCATTGTCTCGGACCAATTTCTTATATTGAAATTCGTAAATCAGAGCAGCGTAGTGCAGACCGCGGTCTTTCTGCTAGCGACGCCAATCCGCCGTGATCAATGCTTTAACAAGAACTACCGTCTAAGACTGAACGAAACTCTGCTGGAATATAAGCACAACCGCCGTTTGTCAGGATCTTTGTGAAGAATCCATTTCGTGTACCGTTTCCCCAGTTCCGAGATGACCCAACGACTATTGTCATGTAATAATAGGGATTGAAGTCATTGCACCGTATTTTTAAGACCCAGGAGGCCGTCGTCCTGGAAACATCAAGCCCCATTGTTGTCGGCCTCCCTTATTTGGTTGACACCTCCCTCGCGATTTCGTCAGCGTTCCAAATTTGGAATTGGGTTTCACGAGATTTGCGTGCCGATGACGGCACGCCTAAGGATCGGGTCACGAAGATCTTCCGAGAAATGCCGTAAAGTATGCGAACACTTTCTCAGAAATATTAATTTACAAATGTCCCGCGCTTAGTTGTGTACTGTAACGTTCTGTACACGAGAATCAGGGAAAAAAATTCTCGGTGTACATTTCATTTCCGACTCTTCCATTCGCAGAACATTTTTTGCGAAATGATTTTGACCTTTGCCTAGCAAGTCGCCCTCAAGACTAACTTGAAATCGAGATACACGCTAAATTGCGTGAGAAAGCATAGCTGTCCAATAACATATTTGAACACGGATCAGCCAATATCGTCCTTTTATAAATAACAGAATAAAACCCTTTCACACAAAATAGAAATATGACAGTTTAATTTCAGGTTGGTAACTGCTATATTTAGGAGCCTTGAAAAATATAGAACAGCTGAGTGTTAATTATCTAATTCATAAGCAAACGATAAAATTTCTACTGGTCAAGCTTAACAGCTCAATGCATTTTCCTTTTTCTATCGAACAGACGGAAAAAGGGATTTAAATCAAACCTTTACGACATTGATTCGTGCTACATTAAATCAGTCAAAGAAATGGTTCTATCTCCGATTTCTCTCGCTAAAAATATTGTTAATCTTTTAAAAGCAATAAATAAATAAATTTAAAAAGACAGAGACAAAAACATTTTAAACAAGGAAAAAAAAATATCTTCCCTAAAACGTGCCATCCTCAAGCTCAATTTTGTTGAGGAAGCGTAACATGATGCTAAACAGTTTCACGTCTCTTAACATGATTAACATTGGATTCTTTTGTCCAGCGTACAGATGTACCCTCTTAAGCTGAGTACGATTGCTGCCTGCCGCTCACCCAATAACTACCCAAGCACGTTTCAACTTTACCCAGATACACAACAAAACGCGTTTGAGTTAAACCACTTCCGTATTTATTCCTTCAACGTTATTTTGAGATACATTAAAAAGTTTTTTCTTTTTTTCTTGTGCCCTTTCAGTTTTCATTTCACTTCTAAGGTCAATCAAATTAAAACTGTTGTCTCGCTTGGCAGTCTTGACGAAAGTACTCTCAAGTTCGGCATTTTTTACATAGATCTAGCCACTTCACTGGCGAATACTCTGCTGGGGAACCAAAGCGTTCAGCTTCACCAACTGAGCTGTCACTCAACGCATTATGCCATTCATCGCTATTTCGCTTTCTTGTTCTTGAGAAGCGCTTGTCTCAGTGCAAACTGAAAAAGACAAGAATAGGCCGAGAGAAACAACCAAGTTAAACAGAAATGTTTTTTTCTCTTTCTTGGTCTTCCCGAGATCAGAGGATAGAGACGGAGGCTACAAACAATGAAGCAGTAGGAAAGTTAAACCCCATGCAAATTTTAATTGAAAATAAATTGTTTATAATGCTTACCAGAAGTAACTTCTCAGTTTAATTTTTTATAGCGCATTTATTTCCAAGTTTTCAGAGTCTTGGTCTCATACAGCCCCGTCATTTGTGTATTTTGTTTTTCAAGGAACCTCTCTTAAACACAATTCTTAGCAAAAAACAAAACAAAAAACAACTACAGCAACAACTTTACTGTAACGTCTCTGGAATTTTTCTTACTTTTTTTGAACACATTCTTCCTTCTTTTTTTTTTCTTTCTTTGATGGGAAGGGGGGGAGGGGTAGCGGATGGGGGTAGGGAATAGGGGCTAGGGAATAGGGGAAGGGGGTAGGGGATAGGGGGTAGGGGATAGGGGGTAGCGACATTTTGCGAGTCATTTTATGGAGTTTTATTGAACTGACAAGCACTGGCAAAATCTGACTGTGTCCGTAAAAGAAATAAAAATTCCTTAAAAGGACCAACCTGCTTATCTCGAAATGAACGTTTGTTTTTCCCTCTGACATCTTTGTTGTGACGCATCATCATGAAATTCTTATTTTTCCTTTTCTCCTGCAAAAGTCCAGAAACGTTGGTTTTCATAAAAAAAATGACTTTTTTCTCAGTACGTTTTGAGCAACTCTTTCTTTGAATTTCTCCAAAATGTTTGTGACGAAAAACAGTCTCCGCTGACCTTATTTGAGGTGCTGGCAAACTGATTGAGACGCTTCTTTGAGGCCTTCTTTGAGCCGAATTTTTCTCTACCTTGTCTGCCAGCCTAAAACAAAATAAAATTAACGTTAAACTAAATGAATTTCAACTGGGTTGAATCTTCCTAGCACGAGATTAAAAAAAAAAAAAAAAAAGAGTTTGGTCAGTTACAGTGGGAGCGCTATTCTCATAATAGCTGTTGCTGGGACAGAGACATGATCTATCATCCGTCCATCGGGACAATAAGTTACACAAACTTCCCAACACTGCGACCTAACAACAGTGTAAGGAGGTGAAACGACGCTCCTCGCCAGTGAGCTGTAATTCAAGTAATGGCAAAAAAAAAACTGAAAAAAACCTGAAAAAAAATCAGGCTTCGGCAGGATTCGAACTCATGCCCTCCCCCCCCCCCCCCCCCCCCCATCATTCACCCTCCCAGATACTATTTGGACCCTACTAACAACTACTACGAAGCCACATGTTGAGAGCGGGACACATTTAACAGCGTTCTTCTTTTCCGTGAAGGAATCTGATCATAATTTTCCAAAAACATTGTTCGTGTTAAAAGCCTTTAGCTTTAGAAAGTCAGGAGCCAACGCTTGTGTCAACCAATATCTATACCTTTGATGGAGACAGGAAGTAAGCTTGGTGACTAGGAATGCACAAATTGAGACCTTCATTCAAAAAGCATTTGATCCTCTCTAAAAGACCACCCCGAGGCCGCCTCACTAAGATAAGCTGCACTAATCTTTAAGTTCAGTGCATGCACGTCAGAGGATTTTCGAGAAAAAAAGTGGATTTAAAGATATCTTCTTTCCCTTGTGTGAAGTTTCCAACAGAAGAAAAAAAATGCGGAAACCGTGCGACCATTTCGTGACTCAATCTCTTTCTCTTTTTGTTAGCCTTTCTCTCAATTGGTTGACCGGCCAAATGCCGGTCTCACTCTAAAACAATATCAACCACTTGTATATGTCTGAGAAGTGATAAACACAAAATATCGTCATCACTTTACATAAAGCTCACGGTTGTTGACTAATTTTTCCGGCTCTTTCTCTAATTGACGTATAAGTGAAAATAGTTGGACCCCTTATTTGCTCTTGATGTACAACACCTTGATCAAGACAAATAAAAAATGCAAAAAGCAGCAAAAACGTGCCAACGCCGCCTAAGCTTTCAAAGTATTATTGTCTGTTCATGCATGCAATGTTTGGCTATAAATCCAAGTATGCAAGACTCCATCAAAAGGCAGACGATAGTGATTTAGTTCTTGTCTGAGTCGAGATCACGCTAGTATTGTATTATATTGGCAGATCTTGAAATAAATTGACTGACGTAAACATTTTCGTCATTTACAAAGAGCTGTGCGGATCTATAACAAAACCTAATCCCCAACAGCTTTGTTCGGCGGCTATGTAACACGATTCAGTGAGGTTCATATCAACAACAAGACCATACGTTTTCAAAAGCCTTTCTTTTAGACCCTCAGTTTATGCGAAACAGTTGGAAACAGTTCGCAGTTTATCTATTAATTAGTGACATGCGCGTCAGCAAAATTCCCACTTGCACCAATATCTTAAACCAAAGTCCCGACTTTGTAAAAGGAAATGTTTTCGAAAGGTCCCAAATCTTCCACCTTCCTGTAGTGATGTCGATTAAGAAATCCAAATGACCTCTCAAGGATGCTCACTCGTGCTTTATAAATTTTGAACATTTTGCCATCGTCTTCAAGGCTCTTCAATTTAATTCTGTGTTAGTAACCACCATCTTGAGCCATCCCCGCCTGTTTCCACATGGTTCAATTTAAATACTTCATTAACCACCCACCAGAGCACATGCACAGTCATCTATGAGGTTTCTTTCTATTTTAAAGCCAATGCTGTAATAATAACTTCACATATTATGACGTAAGTTGTAATTTTAACCCAAAGCAGCCGTTAACCCCGACTGTGTTATCAATCATGTGCTCGTGGTAAACATAGCCAAAATAAACATCAGACCGATGAGCTTCCAAGGTCCCACATATGATCGCGATAGAATAACATGCAGGCAGCAGGAAAGAGCCACATGTTTGGATTCAGTGATATTGACTGTACACAACAGCAATTTTTATTCCGCTACATGGGTCATCGAAGTACGATGTGTAATTGAGTCATTTGAATCCTTGAAACGGATGAGAAATTATCTCTTAAGTCTTAGGACGAGCAGATCTTTCTGTAGCACAAGGAAGCTATAAATAAAATCTAGGTAAGTTCCCGCTGTGAGTGCAGGAAGTTCTTGGACTAACCGCACGTGTAAAGAGGAAATGTTAAAAGCCTGCTGTTTCCACTCACTTATCTTACCCAAACATGCTGTTGGTTTACTTTTTCAACGCGACCCCAAGATCTGTGCATTATGAGAAAATCAGCCCAAATGTGCCAAGTTCGTAGTTTGCAATCAATGTAAAAGTTTTTCTCCATTAAGGACCATCCATTACCTCTTTTCAATTACCATATCTCTACAATATCTCTCTACTCCCCCCCCCCCCCCCCACTTCATGCTTATAGTTTGTGGTTTCCTCGACTTTAATGAAAAAAAGTTAAAGCGTACGCTCTATACCACAATGAAAATCCCCCCTTCTGATGCAACAGAATGCCACAATGTTACCCTGGGTATGTATGTATGTGTGTAAAAAGGAGGGGGGTTCCGCCCTGGTGTCCAACCTTTTCCCAGTCATTGACCACTCTTGACCGAAAGTTACTCCTTTCGTGTACAATCCACCAAAAAGAGGGCCATTTTGTAGCCTGTGTAGAGCCGCCCCATCCCCTCCAAAAAATCGGAAGGGGTACCCGGGTGGGGTCCCCTTCCCGATTTTTTTGAGGGATGGGGCGGCTGTACACAGGCTAGCCATTTTGTAGTTCCTGTTTGCTTCATTTGTGTTTCTCTCGGTACAAGGGGAGGTTAGGTGTCAGGAGACGGTGGCGGAAAAATGCTACTTTGAAGCCCGCGGGTCTTCACTGATGACGCGAAATAAGTCACGCTACACTTCACCTTTTGAAACATGTCACGGTCTACTGAAACTCAAAGAGTTCCGTTTTAGCAGAGCAGGAGGTTACTTCTGCTACTGGTGAGTTGTCGTAACCTGTTCCTGTTTACTTCGTGAATGTCGTACTCGTTACAACGGCAAATCGCGGAAAATTCGAATTCATCGAGCGATAAAAAGTTCTACATGATAGGCTTCTAAACTAAAAATCGGACACGGATGAGCACAAGACTGAAGACAATCACAAGAAAATCACGACTTGGACAAGAAAGACTCTCCTTATAATCTAAATCAAATCCAATTGCAATGTGGAAGGCTGAGACAAACGAGAAATCAAAAGCGAGTTTTCGCGGAAATCAATTTCCATTTCAAAAGTAAATTAAAAATTGCAAAGATACATGTTACTCGCGTTCAACATAACCTAACACTGTAGTTACCCCACGCGCGCGTATTACGCGTGTCAGGCGTGCGTAATTCACGCGGGTTATCGCGCGCCCACCACGTGAGCTCCATCTCATGTATCGAGAAACAGAGGAAGTTGTAAGCCATACTATCAGGCAGGATTAGAACACGCCTTAAGCGGGTTATCAGTGGCGGAGCATGCAAAGGAACTCTTAACACAGGAAAGCAACTTCTACGTGCAGTTTAGAACAGTGCTCGAGATTCGCTGATCAAAACGAACCATTGCGGTTTCCTTTACAAAAACAAATCGTGACAGCCAAAGAGTACCATGCAGATGTGGACAGAGATAGTAAGTATCCGTCCAACCGTGAAGCAATGTCTGCAATTTCCAGCGCAAACTGAGCCGCTGTGAAGCATAAAAGCCTTCACCCCGCACGTTTAGAGAATTACAAAAGAAACGTTTATATTTAGCACACCACCCTGTTTGAAATAACAACAACTACACAAACAACAATGTTGGAAATATGAAGTTACACACTAAGGCCACAAGTGAAATTTGAAACTGCAATAGCGATCAATGAGTTCGAGCATTTCGTTCACGACAACGACCGACGCCAAAAATAAACTCTAGCTTACTAGCTCTTCCTCTATCATGAAATAAACCCTGGTTCAAAAATCTAAAAGTCGACAGGCAATGCAGATACTTCGGTCCAAGTGTATTGACGGCTGAAAGCAGATGGCAAAAAATTCCCTCGACCCTTTGCTGATCGCCATTAGCGTCATGTTTTACCTCTATCAGTTGGTGTTCTTACGTCAACTTGAGTGATTAGGTGGTCCTTATTTCTTCGCAAATAAACGCATCGAACGATCATTGCAAAAATTCAGGTACTCAAACCATTTATCATTCCAAGGCTGACATATCATGCTTTGGTCTGCTTTATTATATCTCTCAGTTGGAGCGTGCGCTATGATTGGTCAATTAAGCGACCCAGATTTCACTGTGCGGCCCGCCATATTCATAAATGTCTTCAGTTACTACTAACCTCGCCTTCTCGATCCGTATTGTAAATTACGGAACCGAGTTTTTTTCTGCTCAGATTCATGGCCCGCGCTATGATTGGTCAATTAAGCGACCCGTATTTCACTGTGCGGCCCGCCATATTCATTAATGTCTTCAGTCTCTTTACCTCGTTTTCTCGGTGCTTACTGTAAGTTTCAGAACCTGGTTTTTCCGTGCAGATTTATGGCCCGAGCGCTTGGCGCTTAGGCCATCAGTCCGAGTAGAAAAAAAACACGGTCCGTAACTTACAGTGTGGACCTCGAGCTCGTTTAGCAAGAAGCATTCAGTAACAAATTCTGTATAACTCCGTGTGGATGGCCATAAAAAAGTTAAACGATAGCGGTTTAAAATTGCCTCATCCAGAGTCCATTTTAGAGATACAATGAATCACATGTTCCCTTCCCCCTCGGCTATGAATAATGATTGGTCCCTAGATGACATTGAAACCTGAAAAAATTGTGTCTTAACGAAAATCGAAACATCCTTTCTTGGGAAATGGTTAAGTGTTTCTATAATTGAGTTATAGCCCTTCGAAGGCCTTTTTTCTTAAACTGTAATTCACTAGTAAAGCTAAATTCGTCACACCATATCTACAAGTCGAAGATGAATTTTCAATGCAATTCACCCATTATTCATGATGAACGAAAGTACCACCACACAACTAGAAGAAGTGGTTCACGTTCGGATCATTTTGGAATCGGGTTTAATTCTTTGACCCTTTGTTGTCTGGAAACCTATTTCTCTTTGCAGTATCACCCTAAAATCAAATATGAATGTCAAGAGAAGAAAGGAAATGATCACCAATTCGAGAAGTTCCTGATTGTCAAACAAATTCTCCTTGCCACTACTATAAGAAATGCAAAGAGCACAGAGTAGAGAATATCAATATCAATCTACGTTACTCACTACTTACAATGACAGTCTCCAGTCTTGAATCCTTATCGTGTTTTCTCTTCTTATGTATGTTTTCGATGTCTCCCACGGAAAGAAGTTCGTTTCTGTGTAGAAGGAAAAACAGCTTAAGAGCATAGAAGCAAACAAACATCTTCGTGACGTAGAAAGGAATAGCAAATATAAACGGTAGCTAGACACTTTAACCTCCCGAATCATTCTAAGCAGTATATGGCAGTCTGTGGCCTTTCCTTGCATCTTGACAGTTTGGAAAGCCGCAAATCTCTAGAACAAAAACGTATCTTTCAAATCGGCACTCTCAATCCCCACGATATCCAGGACCACTTTTCACTCAACTAATTTTATTTTTCACCTCACACACCAATAGCATAGCTCCATTTTCTGCATATAAAACACACACAACCCACAATTCCTGTATTCGCTCCAACGAATGGTTAACGCTCGAAACAACTCAGTTGATGAAACCTGATCAAAAGTTATATCCAGGCGACCAGAATTTCACATAAAAGGAAATGAGCTAGCAAACAAACCAGCGCATAAAGGACCAAGACAAAAACGAACCAGAACCAAACACAAAAACGAGCGAACCGTACGTTTTTCGTTAGTGCCCCAGTTTACAATACCCCGCCGTCTACACAGCTCACGTATATATACATTTTTGTTTATCCACAGATAAATGACAAACCTCTCAGCGAGCCCCGTAGTGTCTGTAGTCCTCTTTCGCTTCTTGCCCGCTTTGGGATCAATCTGACGAGCGATTTCTCGCATTTTGATTTTCTTGAAGTCGTCATCTGTGAGGAACTAAAAGAAAAAGGTAAATAATACACACGCTTAGCGAAAAACCTAAAAGGAGAAAAAATGAGCTCTCTGAACTGTCCTTAGTCTTTTGCTGTGTTTGACATGTATTCAACTCAGTTATCGAACTTTCAAGTTTTATTCTACGCTTTGCATGCAATTCAGGCTTTGTTTTTCCTCTAACACCCAGAGGTTGGTGCACCTGGATTTGGAATGACTGGAAGCGACGGCTGACCCAAATGACCAAAGTAGTTGGTTAACTCTGCTGTTTGTTGTTGGGGGTTATCCTGAAAACTGTTCAGGAACTCTCCGATGGCAAGATGTCAGGCAACATTTATATTCCGTTCTTGTGGTGATGTCCACCAGCCCTTGAAGCGGTGTTAACTCATAATACAGTTGCGCTTTGAAAAGAAAGAAAAGTGAAGAGAAATACCTGACAAAAACCAAAAAGGGAATCGTATCTCTTACTCTTGACTGGCTTATTCTTGCTGCCTTGGTTTTTAAGTCTTCGCTTCCATCTTCTCCTTCATTCTCTTCCTCTTCTTCCTCTTCTTCCTCTTCTTCCTCGTTCTGTTCCTTTTAATTAAAGACAAAACATCTTTATCTACAGTGTGTCAATTAGCCATCAATAGTTATTACTAGAAAATGTTTTTACGAGTGATATGGTCCTAATAGAGTTATTTCCAATAGAGTGTTCAAAGTAATCCGGGAATGAATTGGTTCTTCTTTACTTCGTTCTGTGATTGGTCCAGAAAACTCGCGCCACTCTCTCAACTAATCAGATGCTAAACTAAACCCAATCACGAGTTGGTTGCCCGCGTTTTCCCGCGTTTTTGGCAGTTTATTTTTACTTTGAGTTCGCATCAAATTCCTTTTCCTTTCTTTTAATTGGCCGATGCGTTTTGGTTTTACGACACTCAATCGGAAAGCACCCTAAACAGTTGAACAGTAATAAACGTATTCAACATCATATCCTGTAACAGCTTATGAGAACTATAATAACTACTATTAAGTAGTCACTAATGCTACTTCTGTTGCATCGATTTAGTTTCCTATTTCACTTTACTGTAGGTACAATAAACTACCACCTGGGCGTATTTATACAACTCTCTATTTTCGATATCTAGACAGGCTGGCCCAGTTCGTGGGTTCTTTAACGTCCCCTGTAACCAGTACAGAGAAGATGCACGAGAAGGGGCCTACGGTTTATCGTCCTTATCCGACAAGACTAAAATGTATAACCATTTACCAATGTTATAGCAGAGGCAGCATATTTTCATCAGTTATTTAAATACCCTGAGTGTTGGTCCGGTCTGGGGCTTGAACCCTCGACCCACAGCATTGTACAACATGAGCTAACCAAGCGTAGTTTATAGAATTTTAACAAGAATGCATCTCCAGTAAGTTAATCTAGTACTGAGAAATGGGTTTCGCTTTTGAACTTCGAGGAATGGTAGCAACACAAAAGTGTAGGTCAAAAAAAGGCAAAATTAAACCAACAAATTTAAACAAGAAAATTTGTACCTCTCCTTCTTCGTCTGATGAATGATATATATCCACCCATTCACCATCGTCGTCATCTTCATCACTCTCCCACTCATCTGAGGGGGAGAGGAGGGAAAGAAATTTCACCGTTATTGTTTTAAAGTGTATATTTAACAATTATTCGCCGAAGGCGAGGTGAACATCGTCGAATAATCCCCGAGACGAAGTCGAGGGGATTATTCGACAATATTCACCGAACCTGAGGTGGATAATTGTTTTAGTATAATTTCAGAGCTGAACAACTGAGAAATTTCTAAAATCATAACATTTTAGTAACATTTATTAACATTTTAGTTGAACATTTTCTATAAACCGCGCGGAGCGGTTTATATAGCATCATATAAGGAACCGCTCGACCAATCAGATTACTGGAAACTCTTTGTTCAGCTCTGAAATTATACTAAATTTATTTATGATCCTTCAAATATTTTTGTTCGTGCGTGATTAGTCCACACGCCTCACGTGACCGAATCTGCTCCAGCTAAAACTGAAGAATATATGAGAATATACCCCAAATAGTATTCCCCAATTTTCGAACCTTCCACTACGATAAGTCCTCGTTTAAAAATTTATTTCAGAGCGTTTTGTGGTTGTTAGAGAAGAAGAAGTGACTTGTTTGTTTATTCAGAGTCCTACCTTACCGTTTACAGCGTGAACATCTCGTGCGGTAAACGGTAAACTGTTCGTAAAAATTTTTCCCACAGTTTTCGGAGAGCGAAGCTCGAGGAAAACTGTTCGCATCTCGGAACAGATGATGTCCGCAGACAAATGTCAGTGCATATTTTCGCGCCAAAGGGAGACTATTGTTTGTGTAGCATATCTATAGTGTATCCATATTGTCTAGTGTATTTTAGATTTAGGATAGAGGGCTATTTGTTCTTCAGTTGAAATACTGTTACGTGTAACCCTCTGTGAATAAAATTGATTATTTATAATCTATTACAGCGCTTGTAAGAGCACTCACAGCGTCTCTAGAGATATCTAGATCTCTACATCTCTTTTTGTGGAAACCCATAGCTATCACGTTAGCTATGCTATACAAAGGCTGAAACAGCCTTCCTTCTTTTTTCGTCTTTCTCTGTATTCTATTATCATTTCTTGTTCCTCCTTTTTGTTTTGGTTTTAGTGGTACGCTTCTAGGCGTGAACCTAACGCTACCACCCCCCCCAAAACTTCCCTCTCCATCGCTAAGATTTTCCTAAGAGGAAGCGAGAAACAATAAGCCATGTTACGCCGGTTCACTGTCACGTAGGATCTCTGTCACGCAGGATCTCAGTCACGCATAATCTCTGTCACGCAGGATCTCTGTCACTCAGGATCTCTGTCACTCAGGATCTCTGAAGAAATCAAATTTACCTTGGTTTTCGTTGTTGGTTTGCTTCTCTCCATCCTGTTCGTCATCAAGTGCCTATTACAATTAAAGGATTGCGTTGTTGTTTACATCACTTATCCAATCACGCCGCGAGGCCAGAATGACAATCAGGTGACAAAACAGTGGGGCGTCCTGCCTTCGAGGTAAAATATCGCAGAGAAAAGAGGGGGGAGGGGGAGAGAACCTTCGATAATAATTTTGATGAAAAAAAAAATCTTATAGAGGGGGTCAGTTTAACCCTTTGACCCTAACAGTGACTAGCATCTAATTTCTCCTCGCAACAGGACCCATGACCCAGCATTAAGGTGAGGAGAATAAAGGAAATGATCACCAACAAAAGGAGCTCTTGATTGTTAAACAAGTTCCGCTTGCAAGCACCTCAGGAAATGTATAGAGAATAGTATTTTGAAAATGTATAATGATGATGTCAGGGGGTAAAGGGTACAAGATTTAGCAGGCATCACAAGACTGAAGTAAAGAGCCCAAGGAGGGGCGAGTGTGGCTAAGCTACTTAGTTGTGAAGCTTGTGAGGTAGCGTGTACATCAGACGGGTCAAGTCTGTGTGGATGACTAACATCACTTCGTCTCTTTTTGCAGTGTACTCGTGTGAGCCACAAGAATACCATGCCTTTAAGTCCTTGTGTATTTCAATCGATCCCTGTTTAAGGTCTTGAGGGTTTCGCAGTAATGTTAAGCTACAGTTCCAAAGATGAGACGCGAGTTTCAATAATCTGTAACTCCATCTATGTGAAACACTTTACCTCTGTCCCTGGAACGAAGTCTGTTGTTTTAAGCTCTCCATACTGCTTCACTGTCACCTCCTTACTTGCTTCTGTTGGTTTTCCCTTATTTAATACGCAAAAAAAACCCAAAGAAGTAAGTAACCTTACCTGATACATTTTTTTCCACCCTCTTGACCAATAACATCTTCCTTTGAGCACATAATTATTTGCTTACCCTGTCTTTCTTGTGAAGAAGTGCTGGATTCACGGACCGGAATAGTTGAATGAGCGATCGCGCTGCCATCATAACACCTGTGAAAGACAAATCCAATCTCACAGTTTTGTATTGAAAAACATAACAAAGCAGTTCGCGAGGAGATAACCCTCTAACTTACAGGATCTTACTTTGTTTTTCTCCTCCCTCGCTGCGACATATTTCTTTGTTTATCAGGTACGAGAATTTAGTGTCAGATCAAGCTAACAACTACCTGTAAGTTTGGGTCTTCTCATAACATGTTTGCGGGATAATGTATGGATATTGTAGAGAGAAGTTACATGTTAATCACTTCTAGGAGTAAAGGGTTGACAGGAACGATAATCCACAAGGTCTACGTGGTTTCAAACCACCTAAATAACATGCGAGAAAAGAGGTCTTAAATGGAGAGGGATGTGTTTTAAAAGAAAACTCACTTTTGTCTTTAGATGTCTTGTACTGCGCTAAATCCTGAAGTAACTCGTCTGTCATTACCAAAGGACACCTTGCACAAACTTCACGAACAGCGTTCAAACTGCATGAAGGGTACAGTATGTTAATTGTAGAAAGAAGAAGGGGCGATTGAAAAGTGGCGGGAGCCTGGGAGAAAAAAATGGCCGAGTCGCTCTCTTAGACCCTCGCCGTTTTCCGCTCGTCCTAATTTTCGTCCATCTACACTGAACGAATGCTTAACTTAATCTGCTTGGTTTCCGACATCGATATAAATGGAAAGGGAAGTTCACACCCTTCTAATTGTCGCCTAAAACGTTCTCTGCTGATCGCAGGGATACAAAAGGTGGTACCTATTCTCGCTCCCCCCGGAAAGACTAAAACCTTTAAATATTGACCAATGTCAAGGTAAGGACGGCCCATTCCTCTCAGTAGACACACTTAAGTCTTGGTTCAGTCTAGGGCTTGGGCTCATGCCCTGCAGCTCAATCTTGGAGCCTCTGTTACTCTAGTCCTTGGGAGTAGGTTCCGATTTAACAACTGCACGTGTCTGTCAAAAAAATGTCTTCTTAACACGTCTAGATAGCGACATTATTTTGAGATAACACTCCCCATAACAATCACACTCACCCAACCGCCATTACTTCGTTAGAATTCCTTTCTGTAACAAAATTATTTACAATCGCTTTCAAACCTGACTCGATAACCTATTAAAAAAAAAACAAACAAACAGACAAGGAAACTCGCTAATAAATATATAGAGCAACATAAACTCCTTTAGAGGGGCATATTTATAAACAAAACTAAATAGATTAATAAAAAAACCAACATAAAAATAAATCTACTGAATTGAATAAATAAGACACTGAATAAAGAGCAATCTTGAATTTTCTTCCAAAGCCAGATGTGTACCAAAACAAATAATCTACATGACTGCATAATGTCTCTAATAAGCTATTTATTATCCAACTGCTTTATCTTAGGCTCACTTCTCATAAGGCACTCTGCGCGAAGAAAGCAGATAGAAAAGCGCAGCGCAAGCAGCCGACTTATTAAACAGGATTTTTTATAATGCAAAAGGACCAACTGTACAATATCGCACCACATCTGTTCTCTACTTTGTGCAGTTGGTCGATAACAAAGAGATATCACTTCATGAAAGGTTTTTACGTTGACCTCAGTTACCAAGAGAAACTTCTGGGAAGAGAGAAATCCATCAAGGTGTTGGCTGGAATATGTGATTTCGACCAAAGTTATTTTAGTTTCACACGGGAAAGGAAGGTTGTGTCCCAAACATTTGCACCAGGCATTCTCTAATGTTCCATCTTTTTTCATTGACAAAAGTAGTGTCCAAGTTTTCCGCTCTCAGTAGGGGACATAAGATTGAATTTATCCATGATGCAAACGTCCCGGAAAACAAACTTCCTTTCCAGCTACCATTTAATAATAGAAAAATTATCCGAATCGAAATATCTCAAGATATGCAACAGGAGCTGTCCTGTTGTTAACGTTATTTCTCATAAAGGTACTTAACTCAAGGTTTAAATGCTCATATCAACAAACCTCTGGAGGAACCAGATCATGACAGGCCTGGGCAAAGTAGGTCAGGAGTTTGGTCACTTCTGTAGAATAATAAAAATAGTGTGTTTGTATAGACCTATATATCGTGACAACAAATTTACAGCATAACTAAGAGAATAACAAAACGAAATGAATTGGAGACTAAGGGTAAATACAAAGAAAAAAGGCTGATAGTTTCGAAAGAAACTGTTTGGGGCTGCGTCGGTGGAAGTAACGAAATAATTTGGATATATCAACAAAGTTGAAATGGTAAATTGGCCACCGTAATGATTACAAAAGCTGACGTTTCGAGCGAATAACGAAGCTCGTCGGAGCTCCGACGAAGGGCTAACGCTCGAAACGTCAGCTTTTGTAATCATTACGGTGGCCAATTTACCATTTCAACTTTGTTGATATATCCAAATTATTATGTAAATACAAAGAGATTAGGAAGACGGAAGACAGAGTATTGGTCTGGGTAATTGGCCATTTTTGGCTCAATTAACATGATGGAGGTGGAGCTGCTAAAGAGAAAAAGGCGACACTATGGTCGATTATGTGAGAGTGAAGTAACCAGGCCTTCAAAACCTGATCCTTCTCCGATCATATAAGATGTACTAACATCCCATCGAAGGTGAGTTATGATATCGCTAGTCGCTTCATGCTATTTTTAACTCTATTTACAATCAAAGATAAAATTCCTACATGTTTATCAAAGAGAATAACAAAGTTCTCACAAGTTACCTCTTTGATGTGGCTGCAAATATCGTTGAATGAAAGGATAAAAGTTGAACAAAAAGAGCTAACAGTGAACAGAATAAAAAAGAAGCAATTTAACAAAAATGTGGTGATAGGAAAGAAACAATAGTAAGGCGTTATAGTTTCGATTTTACATCAAATTGTCTTGGCTGAAAATTTAAGCAAGGTACGATAAGGGTGATGAAGAAGTGGTGGGAGTAAAAGAATAAACAATTCGGAACTGGCTCGACAGAACGCATTTGGATTAAGTGTCGTTAGAGCACTTTTCGGTTGAGTGTCGTAAAACCAAAAACCAAGATAATCAAAACAGCAATCACAAAACAGGAAATACCTTACATAGCCAATGAGAACTCAGACTAAACCAACCAAAGTGCATAAAGCGCGCGAAAACGCGGGTGACCAAATCTTGATTGGTTTTAGTTTTGCATCTGATTGGTTGAGAGTGACGCGAGTTTTCTGGACCAATCAAAGAGCACAGAATATGTTGTTTGCTTTGGTTTGGTTCAGATCAAGCGCACAACGTGTCCTACTTACCTGATGAATCCCGACAAGTCTCGATATCAAGTCCATTATCATCAGTTTCACTTCAAATCGTTCCGTTGATGATTCAAGCTGCTTAAACAGCCTTTCACTGAAACCTGTGCATAATATGAGAAGTTCATCAAGCTTTGTTTAACAACAAATTTCATTTAGCAAACGAAAAATAGACCTTTGTCCACAAGGGTGGCTAGACATCGCAATTTAGTCGTTTGAGTTGGTTTGGTCATTTGAGGCAGTTGGGTCATTGGGACGTATAAGTTCATTGACTATTCTTACCATGCAGTTTAACAAATTTAGCTTGTTTGTTCGCTTTGACCGTTTTAACCACTCCGGCTAGTTTGACCATTTTTACCAGTTTAATAAATTCAGCTAGTTTGTGCGTTCTGGCCGATTTAACCATTTCGGCTAATTCGTCTGATTTAACCGGTTTAACCAAATGTAGCTAGTCTGTGCGTTTCGGCCGTTTTAACGATTTTCGCTAGTTTTACTTTTTTACTTTTTTACGTGTTTGGGTTTCACCCCATGATTCCTTTTCAGGGTACGGACGCCTGTAACACCACCGGTAAGAAAGAGGTTGTTGAAACCCTTGCTCGGTTGTATTTCCTAGCTGAGCACTTTACAATAGGGAAAAAGATTTGCAGTCAGCTGTATGAGAGGTGTTTTAACACCTTCCAATGTTAAAATATTGTTAAACACATTATCATTTTTATGTTTTTATGTTTTACCCTGAGGGTCATTGATGAGGTGAAGAGCTGAAAAGTTTACAGCCGATGGATTTCTTTGTTTCTTCTTTTGTTTCTGAAAAAGAGGTTATGGAGTAACATTATCCTGAAATAAACTGACTTTGGGAATGATCTCTACCGTTTTCTCGCGTCCAGTCTTCAATCCTCCCCAGGAGGGACGCTGAGGGGAACGCAGGCTCTCCTACTGCTACCAATCATTATTTTAAAGGAAAAAAAATTGTAAGCGGTTGCGTTTTGTATTATTAAGTAAATATCATCTCTGACTGGTTATCTTCTACAGATATGTGGCTAATTACCTTTAACGTTACCATTGCTTTCTCAATTTTATGTTTCTTTTTTAACGTTTTCTTGTTCACTCCACCAGCATGGAGCATTCTTCGAACAGCAGATTGGTCTAACTGGTGAAAATGCAATCATAATTAATTTCTACACTACATGTAAATTCTCGTTACAATTCTAAGCTTGGCCATGGGAATGTAGTTCATTTATCTAAGTGACTATTCACGATTTAACGCCTAAGAGGGCGAAGATTTTTTTTGGGGGGGGGGGGAAGGGGGGAGATCACATGGTTTTTGGGGGGTCAGAGGGAGGATCAGTCGTCACCGACGAGCACAAAGGGGGGACTAAAGAAAATCGACTGTCAATTACGGGGAGGGGGGGTCGGGATCATAAAAATATAACAGAGCTTTAAGGGGAGATCAGGTAAGTTTCACCGCGCACACCTCCCCCCCCTTCTTCCGCGTGAAAAATAATGTACCATTACCTCATGGTCACTGTCACTTTCGTCCTTATCTTCATTATCTTCATCTTTGCCGAGGAAAAATGTCAGAGCAGCAACCATAATCTAAAGGCATCAAAATACAAAAAATATGGTAAATCACAAATCTGATCAATTTATCGGTACAAAAATGTACCAAAATATATTGAGGAAATTTCAATTGAGCATCACAAGAAAACAGGGATTGCAGTGGTTTACATTTTCTTCACTCATAAGTAAAATACCCTTCTCCAAAACTCTTTTTCAGTATCTTCATGTTGGAAAATCAGTTCAAATCACTGCTTGAGAAATACCATTTCCACTTTATACGCTAACATCAGCATGTATATTCTCCATCCTGTTCTCTATACATTTCCTAAGGTGCTGACAAGGAGAATTTGTTTAACAATCAGGAGCTCCTTTGGTTGGTGATCATTTCCTGTATTCTCAAGACCCTCAGTTTTGATTTAGGGGTGATATTGTAATGAGAAACTAGATACTACATCTTAGTCACTCTCAGTGTTCAAAGAGTCAGGTACTTTAGCTTAAAATTGATGTTTTTTAACACTAAGTACTGTTAAGAGCTATTATTTATTAACTAAATTCAAATTAGCTACCTTTGTAACCGTTGAAAAGCAAGCTGTTGTTATGACATTAACCGTTTTTGCATCATTCCATACGTTCTTTCTGTAAAGTTCCACCATTACATCCAACGATTTCTTCGCAGCTATAACATTACTGTCTCGCAGCATTGTGTACATGAAGTTTTGTAGAGTCTAGAGTAAAATGACAATTCAAAGCCATTACATGCGACTGGTTAATCAATTCACCAATGAAACCATTAATTAATCAGAGTAAGTTATCCATCAGTCAGTCAGTAAGTTAATTAGTCAGTCAGTCAGCCTGTCAGTAAGAGAGTCAGTCAGCCTGTCAGTCAAACAGTAAGACAGTCAGTCACTCACTCAATCAGCCTGTCGGTCAGGTAGTCGGTCAGGTAGTCAGTCAGACAGTAAGACAGTCAGTCAGTCAGACAGTCTGTCAGTCAGTCAATTGGCCATTCAGTCAGTCAGTCAACTAGTCAATCAGTCCAAAGTCAGCAGTCGAAGGGCTAACGCTCGAAACGTCAGCTTTTATAATCGTAACGGTGGCCAATTTACCATTTCAACTTTGTTGATATATTCAAATTATTTCGTTGCCCCCACCAATGCAGCCCCAAACAGTTTCTTTAGAAACTATCAGCCCTTAGTCAATTAGCTACTCAGTCATTGAGTCAGTGAGTCAGTTAATTATCTACTCAGTCAGTCAGTCAGTAATTCAATCTAGCAGCTAGTGGGCTGGCTAGTCAGGCACCTGGCCAATCAGTCAGTCAGTCAGTCAGTCAGTCAGCTGGCCAGTCTGTTGGTCAGTTTGTCAGTCAGTCAGTCAGCTGGCCAGTCTGTTGGTCAGTTTGTCAGTCATTCAGTCAATTAGCCTGTGAGACTTTCATTCCGTTCATCAGTCAGAATATTTATCACTCAGTAGATGGTCAAAATGTACTATAGATTATTTCATGAATCTAAGAACTGCCTAAAACTGTAACAAAAAAAGTAGTAATCATAAATCCATTGCTAGAAGTATCATTACCATGACTACCAAAAATATTACATTTTGTAATTTTTAAAAGCACGTTTTCAAAGTTCACCTCAATGTCATGTACTCACATTATTAACTTTATTATTCTTGTGCTTGGCATTTATATTCTTGATGTCTGAGACGATGTGACTGTACAAAACCTGCCTCAGTAATTTATCCTTACATCTGAACAATGCGAAAAAGAGCTCTAGGAGACTAAAGAGTTCAAAAAAAATTTGATTGGCTCAGTTAAAATTCAGCACCAAGTTCACTGCCATTTATTTCTAACAGTTGAATTCAAACCTTCAACATCCCCTCACCCTTCCACACACTGGGCAGTGGGGAATTTGAACCTTGCCTGGCTGGGGTGAGAAATTTGAACCAGTAGTGTCAAGTCTTTCCATTGGAATCCAAGCATTATATCTTTAACCCTTTCACTCTCGAGATCCCAATAGTGATTCTCCTAACTGTCTGCCATACAATTCTTATGATGTTAGTTCCAAGAATTTTGTACTGGATCAACTAAAAATTCCCCTTATTGACATTTTTCTTTATTCTCGTCACTTGTCTGCTTGATATTGTATTGATATTGTAAGGAGAAATTCTGTCTTGATCACTCATGGGAGTAATGGGTTAAATAAGAAGGCTCAGGGAAGAAAAGGTCTGCAAAATCTAGGTTTTAAAGCTTGGTCAGTAAAGTAGAAAGTCACAGTCACTGATTTTGCCTTTTGAAAAATGTTGGGTAGCACATTTGAACACATTATTTGCCCCCTGGGGGACAGGAATTTGAACACACCAATCTTCACAAGTGGGGTGGGGGGTGATGTTGATGCTTCAAATTAAAAGTGATCAATATAATTTCAAAAGATAGCATTTATAAGAATAGTCAGGGTGGTTTCCATTATGATATGTATACATTACCACTCAAATATTAGTTCACAGTCCCTCAGAACTCAATCCTTCAATCTAAGAAGTTCAAGAAAATGAGAATAAAGTTTCCAGGCTCAAGTTTTCAGAATCAATATTCAAGTTTCAAGGGACTGTCAACTAACATTTGAGTGTTAATGTATGTTAACTGTATTTGTGAGTAATTCTTCGAACTTAGTGTAGGATTAAGAAGCACAAAAGGAGAGACTGCCTAAAAAAAAACACTAATAAACACAAGTGCACCTCTAATCACCATACTGGTCACTCGTATAGCTTTAGCTACCTGACAGAGTGCTCTAAACACTAATAAAATACTAATAAAACACTAATAAAACACTAATAAACACAAGTACACCTCTAACCACCATACTGGTCACTTGTATAGCTTTAGCTACCTGACAGAGTGCTCTAAACACTAATAAAATACTAATAAAACACTAATAAAACACTAATAAACACAAGTACACCTCTAACCACCATACTGGTCACTTGTATAGCTTTAGCTACCTGACAGAGTGCTCTAAACAGATAGTCAGGGAAAAAAAACAGTTTCCTAGAAGGCTGTACATGATTTGTCTTATTACTTAATATGATGAGGTATAGGAACATGTGGGCATGTAATAACAATAGTACAAATTCATAGGAAATACAATTTAATG
The DNA here is from genome assembly GCF_964205215.1 of Stylophora pistillata. Classification (NCBI taxonomy): domain Eukaryota; kingdom Metazoa; phylum Cnidaria; class Anthozoa; order Scleractinia; family Pocilloporidae; genus Stylophora; species Stylophora pistillata. The sequence continues at coordinate 11,409,569 of NC_142527.1, read as the reverse complement.
GGTTTATAATTGGGAATTAAAGTATTTTAAAGTATTTAAAAATGAATTGCCTCTACCTTGTTGGTGACAATAAGTTCTTGTTTCGAAGCAGGATAAGAGCTCTACAAATTGTCTGAAAAAAATTTTTCATGCATGAAAAACACAAGTTACGGCACAGGCTGGCTAGACATGCTGGTGAGTTTTAGATCATGAGTTGTTCTTTGTTATCAGTGGTACAACTCAAAACCACCAAACATCTTTGAGGTGTCTCCAGAAGTAAATAAATCTATGCTAATCAGGGCTTTGACTTACAAAAATTTGTCAGGTACATAAATATTGGGTCATACACCAATGCCTGGACTTCAAGCAGTCCCTCCTTTTTGCCAATGTCCATTGTGAAAGTAAAAAAAAAAAGTGAAAATAAAAAATAGAAGTTAGTACACCACAGGGAGCTTTTGGAGTAACAATAGTGTGCAATGGAGCTCCATGAATGAGATGCTCGAAAAGTAAGGTTAGTCTGCAGTCCCTACTTTTCAAGTGGCTCATTCATGGAGCTCCTACAAGCACATCAACGTCACTTCAAGAACTCCCTGCTGTGCGTTAACATAAACTTTTTCAGTTTCAAGGATTTTTTTTACTTGTGCTACAGACCTTGCCAAAAAAAGGGACTGCTCATAGTCTAACCAATGCCAATAAACACTGAAATTACTGCACCATTCTAAGCTCAGGATCCATAACACTGTGATGTCTTTGCAAGACATCAATAAGTTCCTGAGGGAAATGTTCCAGTTCCTCTGTGTAGCAGTGTGCAACCTACAAATACAAGAAAATAATTAGATTCAAGAACAATGATTTACAAAGTAAACATAAATATATTCATTACTCAACCACACTCCGTAGAGTAGAAATAACATCATCAAATAAATATCATGTGGTAACTGTACTCCAGAGAACCAGTTATACAGGTTTTCTTGAATCACGCAAGCGACAAATTGGGTTGAAGTTCCAAAAAAAATGGCAGACAATTTAAATCATTTTTCTGACAACAAAGAGTTGGAATGGCTGGCAAATATTAATCCAAGTTTCTGAGATAAATTGAACAAAGAAAAGCAGTTAGATGACAATGAAATTTCATTTATGAAAGAAAATAGAAACAGTAACACAAAAACAGGCCAATTCCACTTCGCTTCACATACTTCTGTCACGCACTCTGTGTATATAAACATCCGGAAAATTTAGCCGCATTGAAATAACAATTTGGTGTGTTGGATAATAAATAACTTATTAGACGTTTTGATGTGTTGTATCGCTGAGTATTTTTACTCGTTATTTGTATTTTGATTCACCCTTTGGGTTTGTCAAAATATAGCACAACTCATAAAGTTCTCTGTGATACTACACAACAAAATGTCTAATAAGATATACATCCAGATTTATGGCCTGAGCAAATCCAAATGGAAAAAATGAGGCTCTGTGAGTTACAATATGGACCAAGAAAATGAGCTGAGTAGGAGCTTTATCATATGTCTGGCTTCAAAATCCTAACATCAGCAGGTGTATTCCCCACACTGTTCTCCATACATTTCCCTGGGTGCTAACAAAGAGAATCTGTTTAACAATCAAAAGTTTGTTTAGCTGGTGATCATTTCCTTCACTCTCATGACCTTAATGCATGATTCAGGGGTGTTATTGTAAGGAGAAATTAGATGCTGGTCACTCTTGATGGAAAAAGAGTTAAACAAACTTTTGAATTGAACAAAGCATACTGATTTGCACTTAGCGTATAATAGTTTTGGTACCAGAGCATTGTCCCAGGGAGTCTGGGGATCAACCTCCCCCTTTTATTTAAAGACGAATTTAATACTGAACATAACGGTCAACCAGAGATCGCATAAAGATGTATAAGATGTGTGGAATGCCCTACAAATTGTAAGTTACATTTCGCTGAACTCTCAAATGTTATTTTATATTTAAAACAATCTGTCTATTTGGTTTTTAGTTTGACTTGTTTCCTCTGGCAATTAGTACAAAAATAAATGGGTCACTATACATCTGTAACCTTCAAAGCTACAGTAACGCTTCTAGTTGCAAGCGCAAATCACATACAGTAAAATACAGCCTGCTAAATTAACCAGTCATAGCGCAAGTACTAACAGAGAGATATACATGCATGAACATTGAGAAATTCCATAACTTGCCGAATAAATAATTAGATTGAATTGACTGTTCATTAACTACAAAATAATATAAATTATCGACAAGGTCTGTACTAAAACCAAATAGGCCAAAAGGTGCCAGGGTTTATCCTGGTCTTTGTAGTATGAAGGGACTTGGAGTATTGCTACATGTTCCCCCTTCTGGATGGGATGCTGGTCCATCAAAAGCTGGCCGTCAACCTTTTTCCCAGAGTTCCCTGACAGTTTGCTGGTTCTTAATGATTCTCCTGGATAAAGAGAGGCTATTTGAAAGTTCCCTGTCTTACCCAAGAACACATCACAATGATCCCAACCAGGTCTCAACCCAGACCTCTAAACTCTTAGACTCCCATTAGTGACCAAGACAGAATTTCTCCTTACAATATTTAGTTCTTATTAACCAAGCAGGAGGTCTGTATGGGAGAATCTTGACCGAGATCACCAGCACAGACCGAACAAGGGTCTTTCGAATAAGCTCCAAAAGTTGCAAAACCGGGCTGCCCGTATTCTGACCTTCTCCAGTTATGACACAAGCGCTGATCCTCTTTTTGTGCAACTTAACTGGAGACGGTTAGATACTCAGCGACAAATACAAGTGGCCACCATGGTCTATAAATCTATACATGGTCTTGCGCCCGACTATCTTGGTTCTCTTTTCACTAAATATGATCCTCCATATCATCTAAGGAACTCTGAAAACAAACTAGCTGTTCCATTGCCCCGCACCAATTTCCTGAAAAATAGCTTTAGCTATAACGGTGCGGTTATCTGGAATAGCTTGTCCCCTGAATTGCGGCAAGCAAAATCACTTCAATCCTTCCGAAATGGTTGTCGCAATTTCTTCGTCTGAATCGACAAAACACACACGGCATCTATGTAAAGCAGAATTTCTTTATTTTTTTTTCTATTTCACTTTTAAATTTTAGATCATGTTTATATAGATTAAAATAGATTGTAACTGTAATAATAGATTGTAATAATATTATCATTTTATCTGATAGATTTACTGTGTCTAAATAAAAATAAAGTTCAAAGTTCAAAAGTTCAAGGTCTGTACCAGCGATCGAGGTCAAGATTCTCCCATACAGACCAACCTAGCTCGGTTAATGTTTATCATATGGCTGTCTTATATGCCAATTTTGTATATTCTTCGTACCTTATTTTCTAGACCGGTCTAGATGCCGGTCTAGACTGCTTTCAATACTGATTTCAACCAATCAAATTCATGAATTTGGTAGTTCCCAGTCCTTGTGAGACACAGCCATATAATAAAAATACAATACCAAACAGACAAGTGATAGAATAAAGAAGAATATGAATGGCATGGCAACCAGTAAGGAGAATCATCAATGAAATCTGGGTGTTAAAGGGGTGAACACTAGGTGTTGGACAACCATGTCTCACACAACAAATGTACTTGACTGTATTTGATACAAACAAACTTTACCTGGCTGAGAAACATAACCAAATCAGAAAGGGTTTTGTTGGCACTGGATGGATCAAGCTTAAAGATCTGAAGATTTGATTCATAGTGCCGAAACTGCTGACCAAACTATAGGAAAAAAAGTAAAAGAGGAACAAACATATGTTATTTTCACAGTCTGGACAATTATGGCATGATATTATATACAGGGGTAAGATTTCCACACAGCTTCACGCTTCATTACGCATAAAGTTCTTGGTTAAAGAAAACAACGAGGAAACAATAGTTTGCCTTTCAGAAGACAGATTTGTTTTAAAATAGTATAGGGTTATGCAGAAATCTTTCCTGTACTTGCCTGCTTGTATAAATTCCTTGCACGACAAGGATCAAAGTGAAATAAACAAAGCAAATTTATCATCACCTTAACACAATCTTTCCAATAAAGCTACAAAATGTTTGGTGCCTGATCCTAAACTTTTCATATCATCTCTGGGAACGAAGCATTTGTGGGTAAGCTTAAATGTATGTAACCCTTTTCCCGCCCAAGATTTCATTAAATTCTTCTTACTGTCTGCAATACAATTCTGGTGATGCTAGTTTGGAGAATTCTGTACTGGATCAACTAATTATCTCTCAATTGATTTTTTTCTTCAATCTCATCATTTGTCTGTTTGATATTGTATTGATACGGTAAGGAGAAATTCTGTCTTGGTCACTCGTCGGGGTTAAAGAATCAATCATTCAAGCCAACGAAACATGACCAGTCGTGATAGAGACAGTGTTCCAAGATCACCCTACCAGAAGATAACACAAAAAAACTCCTCCCGTTTTAAATCGGTGTGGGAGACTTAGATACTCGGGAAAAAAGAATTGGGTAACATACATGATTAGATTTGTCTTGGTTATTAAAGCCCAGCACGTGTATCTTTTAGAGTATTCGGAACACTGACATTTACACGCACCCGATCACACTCTTACCTCTTCTTTATACGAGTCAGGATCCCTCTTCACCAAATTCTGCAGCTGGGGTAAGTTATTTGGTAATTTGTTTCTGTTTCTATCACTCATATCGACTTTCTCAAGAAATAAATAACTAAAATGAAATAAACTTCATCTTCTGTAGTTAGGCAGGTATATAATAATTCCCCATACATGACATACTTAAGTCTGGCTGTAAAGATGACTGCTGTACAGCGAAATCTGCAGGCGTGATATGGCGACATACTCATTCAGCGGCAAACCCCATACCTATCTTGGATTGTAATGTAAAAGCGTTACAGTCGAGTGGTAGTTTTTTTTTTTTAATTAAAAGTCGAGCTCAGAGAATGCCAAGGCGCCATGCCGTGCTCTAATTGTAATGTAAATCGGCTTTCAAGCCCAGCAAGGTTGTCCACTCTATGAGATCCCGGATAGTTTAGAGAGAGGCGAGGCGCCTCGGCGAACACACATCAACAACCGAGTCAGTAGCTTTATTAGTGGGTCACTGTGCCACCCTCTATTTGAGTTACAGAGACGTATTCTCCCCTCTCTTCTGACAGGAGAGAACGCAAATTCGGGATCATGATAAAGGGCACAACATTCAAGTCAACTAAAAAACTTAAAAAATAAAAAACAAGCGCTCAATTCGACTTCAAATTCGTGCATCACCTTAACTTCAGTTTCAAGTTCAAGCTCTGTTGACGTGATTGTCTAAATGATCAGATCACACGCGTCGCCCCTGAGAACGAAAACCAAACAAAGGTCGGGGTAAAAAAGAAAATTATACTTCGAAAAGGCATTCATGAGACTCACGGAACTTTCGACACTCTCTACCCTGTCGAAACCGCGAAACTAAATCGCACCATTTTTACAATTTTTTTTCTCAGACTCTCAAAGAGTATCGTTGCCAAGCGGTCAGCCATGATGAGCTGAACAGCTGTCGGCTGCATTCGCCGACTTTGCTATGCACAATAACAACAAAAAAACGTGGGTTGGACGGAAATTTGAGTTTGTTGATGAGGACAAATTCACAGCATTTTCAAACGAATGGTAAAGATAAAAGCTTAAGATAAATATTTATTATCGAAAAAAATGTAGTATCAGCATTGATCAATTAATCTAGCAAGCTCGCCGGTGAAAAATTCCGCCTTACATTTACAATTGGTAACCTTATTCAAAGGAAGTTCCGAAACAAAAGGAAACAATTTAAATCTTAAATTCTCTATTCGACCGCAGAGACATTACTTGCATTATCAAAGGGCATTGTTTGAAAATCTGAAATCACTAAAATAGAAATAAAAAGTTAAGGAAAGTATACAATAGGATCAAACATGACATTTTATTTTTAAGCTTCTCATTGACCTGGTTGCCAATTTTCATCTCAACTTACTGTAAGAAGACTCTTGTTTGGAATATTTAGTTTTATGTTGTGGTTGTACATGATGTGTCGCTAAATATGGAGTCTGATCCTGTCTTGAATCTTTCTAAAACTGAACAGACGTATTTTTTCTTTTTTCATATATCGAGTAAAAACGTCACATCTCCTCTTACAATATTGCTACAAATTTTGGTCATTTAGCGCGGTGTAACAAGTTCAACCATAGTTGACCAGTTGAGTTAAAGTCACCCGGCAAACCTTCAAGTTATTAAATGCTGATACCGCCAGTTACCAAGATCCATTTTCCTGTTGCCTAGACTTGCCAGCAACTCTTCCTTTTCCCTCCACGTGCAAGGCAAATATCTTAAAACTGGCCTATGAAGCACTGATCATCACCATCGAAAACATCCTAGAGCAACACATTCAAATGCAACAGCAGTTTGCGGACTGAAGTTGCACAAACTTCCAGACGAAGCATAAGCGCACTATGTCGGTGGGGGTATTACAAGATCATCTGGTTTTATCAACTCAGGAGTTGAAGAGTTAAGAGTTTCTAAAGCTGACGTTTCGAGCGTTTATTACATCCACTTTGAAACCACTGGTGGTCCCTGTAATCTGATTGGCTCTAATTGGTTCGATTTATTCACAAATCTCACCATTTTTCGCTCTAAATCGCATCATTTTACGCTTGACTGAGTTTTTGACACATGACGTCAGTCTTTCTGTTTTGCATACAAAATAAGATGTAAAAGCGTTTCGGGTTCTGCTTTTTATTTAAAAACCGGCTCAGTACTGCATCAGTAAAATATTTGAATTGACCAAGTCCTGTATCTGGGCGATTTCAAAATGGATGTAATAAAGTGGTAATTGAACCTCGTGTCGTGCAATTTTGGTCTGAGATCATACTTGTGATTTCAAATCGCACGTATGATTTCAGCCCAAATTGCACTCCACTCAGTTCAATTACCATTATTAACTCTTCGCCAGTTTTGAAGGACGACCGGATATCTACATACTGCTAAAAATAAATTTATAAGGAACTCAATGACGAGCTAAGATACTGCACCTCTTAGGCTGTACCAAGCATGTAAATGTAGATGTCCATAGACATCCTTCAAAATCCGGACAAAGCGTAAGAAGGGAGTACCTTCGACATCAAATTTTATTAAAATTTACTTCTTAAGGTGATTCCTCAGAAAAAGAAAACAAAGGTATCGCACATTTTTCTTTAAACTTTCCTTAAATGTTCCCCTACCAATGTCTGTTTCGAAAAATACATTTAAAAGATAAGTCACCTGCTTGTTTAAGAGATATTATGGGCCAAATTTTCCCAGTTTATGGCTGTATCCCTTTACGGTACGTGTTGTAGTAGCCTGAAGCAAGGGTTTTTAAAGTAACATTTGAAAAAACCTTAATAATAAAGTCTCGAGCCCAAGAAACAATTTGATACACAACTTGGGGAAAAATCTTCACTTAAAGTCAAACGACATCGACTCAAAAACTTCCTGGAGTCGAAGTCATTTGTTGCATCTTCGAGTAACGGGCTTCGTGCAGACTTTTTGGTATACCGTTTTTTGCCCTCGATAATTTTTTTGAAATAATTTGTAAAACAAAATTATATAATAAGTAGGCAATACAGGTCTCCGTGCTCTTTTAAGAGCTAGACGGACCATCGTACCTCTTTACCTCGTTTATGGATTAAAAGAAGACCATGCCGTGTTCTTGCAATATGCGCCCTTATTCCCCCATTCCGTGATTTGATGCGCGGTACAGGATAAGCAGTGCAGTAATAAGGAACACGCCTTAATCATGGATAACCGCTATTGCTGGCACTCTGGCAACCGGCCGCTGGACTAGGAAGTGTCTTGGCGTCAATTGGTCATCTTGTATTGATCAGCGTTGAAGGTTACATTTTCATAAAGCTTCCTATTAGATATGATGACATCGTAACAGAGAAGAGAGTTATTGCTGCGTGGTAACGGCCTGGGCTGTTTCAGCAGTTGGAATGGTTGTGATGATCTTTCTGGCCTTCTTAAACATTGAATCAGATTTGTATTTAATTCTGCTGGTCACGGCTAATTTGGTGTTCATATTTGTTTTTGCTTTTTACATTGCTGCCATCGTCTTCACTCATACAGCTGTCTTCTTGGTAGCCAAACAGCAGAAACGCCGTTTAAAAACTGAGCAGTTACCTGATGAAGAAGCCAAGCGCCTTTAAAAAGCAAACAACAAGGCAGCTAACACGCTGACAATCATTTTAACAGCGCTGTTGTTCTCCTACCTGCCCATAATCGTACTTTATGAGGTGCAACCTTCTCAGACGATGTAGTGGAGCCGCATGTGTTGTACATGTTGGCAGCATGGTCCTGCACGGTTGGGTACGTCTGTTCTCTCCTCAATCCACTGATTTACTGCTGGCGGATGAAAATGCTTCGTGGAGCCTTGTTCGAGAAATTGCATTTAAGGCGAGCGCAAGTTAGCACGGGTATGGAATTGCAAACGCAGCGGAGTAATCAGCAGTTCCATCCCAATGAAGCTTGGCCAGTAGCTCCCACTGGTTACAACTATTCCCACTGGGCGAATATAAGACATACTTTATTTGCTAATATTTCACGCAAGCTCAGGTTTTGGGATCTTCTTCTTTTCAAATATATGGCTGGGGATGGAAGGAATTTGCAACGCCTAATGTCTAAAGTGTGAAAAACGCATCTATCCTCTCTAAGTAAGAAAACCATTGACGTGATAGATATTACACATTATGTACCCAAAGGCAATAGATATTCTTTCCATGACTGAACTTGGGTTAAATTTTGGGCCACTTGATGGTTAACGGTTAACTCCATTGAGACCCTTTCCGGTTAACCAATGGAAAGCATTGGTTTTTTTTTTTTGTTTAATTTTTTTTATTTGAAAAAAAAAAGTCGGACTGTTCATAATAATTTATCATCCAAATTGTTTCGTTACTCTTACTGTGTAGTATGCCTTTGGATGAGAAAGTGTTCATCTTTTAGATCATATTTAAGTTTTGTAAAAAGATTGCTTTAGTGTGTGAGAAAATGGCTAATGTATGATGTACAATCTTCGCAGTAGAGAGCGCTATTTATGCAATAAAGAAAATCAGACCGGAAAAAAGAAAAAAAAAAATTCAGGTCTGTACGGGATTCGAACCACTGACCTCTGCGATACTAGTGCAGCGCTCTACCAATTGAGCTAACAAGCCAACTGGGAGCAGGCCGTTAAGTTGATTCGTAATAAACCCGTGATGATAAATCAGATACGATGAATATATGAAGTTCATATAACGAAAATAGCTTATACAAATATGGGATTGGGGATAGAAGGAATTGTTAAATGGTTATAAAAAAATAAAAAAACACAACAACAAACAAAAAGAACCTAGTTTGTCCGATATACTGTAAGACTGTGTGACCGGAGTCGGACCTTTCGCGAGCAAATAGCTAGCCACATAACTTCACAAAGCGAAAAACCGTCAGCTTCAAACAAAGTTTTCGGAGAAATAGCGAGAGGTGCGCTGAGTTATGATCCACTCAATGATTAGTCTTATCCAAGGGGAATAAGTAGGTGCATTTTTTGAACAAGTACAAGCAAGGAATAGTGAAAAAAATAAAAGAATGGAGTGCGATTCACGAGGATTTGCACCCTCGTAATTAGGACCTCTCATTCGTGCTACAAAATACGAAAATATAAATTGTAAATCCAGAAATCAATAGCTTCGAGTTATTGTGGAAGGGTTTATCTTCCAATTCCCCGTTTTTCTATTCTGTATAGCTTAGCATTAGGGAAAAATGGACTTGAATTTTCCTCTTCGGAACGCAGCAATCACTTGGTAATACCACCAGGTTGGAAATGTGTAAAAATAATGCACCGCGGTCGTAGGCCACACACCCCCTGTTTTCAATTCATGACAAGCGAAATATTGATTAACTACACGTAACGTGTGAAACAGGATCAGGAGCCCCCTTTGCAACCTACTGGCTAATATTTAATCGTAGGTTTACGTCAACTATCTCTAGCACAAGTGTACCGAGGTAACTCAGAGGTATTTTCTTCGACGTTCGGTTTCGCCATTAAAATTATGTCGGAAAGTTAAGTTATTGATCTTCATTATGTTATTAACTCGTTTTCATAACTATACGGACATGAGAATGCGTGCACCCACAAGAAAAAGACCACAGCTGTTATTCCTGTTACAGAAAGATGTATAAAGGAATATCGGTACTTGTTCTATTTACTGATTTGCTTCTAATCAATATTTTAAATCCTGCAATAGAGGGGAAAGAAAGATTACTCTTAACCCATGTATTTTTCTTTATGGCTGATTCAAGATCACGTTAATCCAAAAGCTCCTGCATATCAATTTCAGCATATTTAGATCTCCTTTTTTCCTTTTGTTGGCTTGGAAATTCGTTCTTTGAAGAAACGTAAATTTTCAAATTAATTGATAAAGCTGTCTGCCATTTATTGGAGTCCGAAATAAAAGTTCATTAAAGCAGTACCACTCGTTTTAATCGAAGTCAAACGATTCGTGGGAAAAAGCAGCTGTGATTCTGCGAAGCCAATGGTGAGTATATGGCTAAACAGATAAACAAATACAAAAAAACTCTTTCGTTAAAAATAGCAAAAAATGGTTGCGTTCTCAGATCATGAAAAAATAAATGGCGGCTTAATTGCCTTTCTTTTAAATTTTATGGAAATAAGCCGCTCAGAACTTGAAAACACTTTTAAGAACCAACATAGTTTTCATTTAAACGCGAGTAAGGCTGATTTGCAACTAAATTATAAAATAATAATTATGTGCGCTATTATAAGGGAGGTTCATTGACCTGCTTTCTAATGACACAGGTAAGGCTACACCTATCTTTGCCACGCACGCACAGATTTATTTAAGAGATAATTTTACAGATGGACTTAAGACGATTTACTCGAATTCAAGAAATGCCGACCAAAGTAAGAGGAAGCTTCAGAAGCGATTTAAGCGATAGACACTGCAGCACACACGTAACTTGCAATACCAGAGGCAAACTTTAAAGCTAACGATGATATAACACGAGGAAAGGTTGTTGCACGTAGGAAAACTTGCCTGACTAGAATTTTCACACCGTCTGATCTGAGATAAGGGGTATCCAAAACCCGTTTCCTAAAAATGCCAAAAACGAGTCAGTCAAAGGCCAACCAGTCAGTAGAAACCTGCGAAAATCTGTCCTTCTCAGCTTGGCAGTCAAGATACTAAGCGGATGGTATCCACAACAATCTGGTTGCTGTTATCTGCATCAATTCTGTTTCAGCCATCATAGCTATGCTTTTAAATGCACTGGTCATCATCGTCCTAACGACGAAACAGCGGCTGAGAACTCCCTACAACATTCTGCTGGCGTCTTTGGCGGGAACAGATTTTCTGGTTGGCATGCTCGTGCAACCTTTGTCCGTGGCGTCAGAAATTAAGCACATCCTTTGTCTCGGGCCGTTTTGAACGTTCGATACAGTAACAGTGATGATCGCATTAGGAATTAGTTTGGCATCAATTGGCCATCTTGCGTTGATCAACGTTGAACGCTACGTTTTCGTAAAGCTTCCCCTCAGATATGACGACATCGTAACAGAGAAGAGAGTTATAGCTGGCGCACTGACGGCCTGGGCTATTTCAGCATTTGAGATAATTGTTATAAATTTTCAGGCCTTCATAAACACTGAATCAGATTTCTATTCAATGCTGCTGCTAGCAACAGATTTACCGTTCCTATTTGTTCTTGTTGTTTACATTGCTGCCATCGTCTTCTCCCATACAGCTGTCTTCTTAGAAGCCATAAAACAGAAACCCCGTCTACAAAGTGAGCAGTTACCTGACGAAGAAGTCAAGCGCCTTAAAACGAACCACAAGGCAGCTAACACCCTGACAATCATTTTAATGGCGCTGTTATTGTCCTATCTCCCTGTAATCGTACTTTATGTATGCGCAACTTTCTTAGACGATTTAGTGGAACCGTATGTGTTGTACATATCAGCAGCGTGGTCCTTCGCTTCTGTTTATCTCTGTTCTCTCCTCAATCCACTGATTTACTGCTGGCGGATGAAAAAGCTTCGTGAAGCGTTGTTTCACATAATGCATTCAAGCCGAGCATGAGAATTTATCTGAGAAACTCTGCACCCACCCCTCTCCTAACCTAATAACAGTCAACGGATAACAGGTTAGGATTAATAAGGGATTAGGGGAGGAGTAGGTGCGCAGTTGCTCATACATACATAGGGTTAGTTGACCACTCCCCTTCGGGCTTTTCAAGCCAATTGGTACAACACTGTGCGGGGGACACATAGGCCTGGTACTCGTCAATTGGACAGGCTCAGTTCCCGAGAACGTTTCTCATGTGTTCGAGTTGAAATCTCCGCGTACTAACCGAGCTGAGATTTCATGTATGTCGACCAGATGACAAAATGGCAACGCCAATCAAGACAGCTTGGTAAATGGGCCTATAAGAAAAGCTCCAGAGTGAAACGAACACTTGAAAAAAAAAAATTTCCTCTCGAACAGTTGTACTCTTATAGGAAGTAGAATCAAAAATATCTATTTTGTTCCAATTTGATCCGTTCGGTCGACTTTGTTATTTTTATGAAGCACAAAGGAAATTTTTACCGCAGCAAACTGATGAGCCGTTGTCGATAAGAGTACAGACAACGCTGCTACATACATACATACATACATACATACATACATATACTTTATTTAATCTCGAATTTGGAGTAGCTAAAGAATAAGCTAGTATCTTCGAGTTACAAGTATAATTCTAAATACTACTAAAATGTAAAATGTAAAATGTAAAATTGTAACATTCTAAAATTTAACTATGAGAAAGAGTCATACTGTAGAATCTTGCGCTTGAAATCAGAAAAGTCAGACGTTCTAAAAGAGTCCGGAAGAGAGTTCCATAGTTTTGAAGCCATATATGAAAAGGAGTGAAGACCATAAGTAGCAGTTTTTGTAGACGGTAGAGACAAAATATAATTTCCGCGTAGATTATAGGATACAGACCGGAAACTAAACATATTCCTTAGATAGCCTGGATAGCAGTTAAAAAACAAGCTCTTGTACAATATAATTAAGAAAGTCTGAAGGCGTCTGTTATACAGAGATTTAGAATTAACGTTGCTAAGTAGAGAGTCATAGGGAGAATTATAATCCTGCAAGATAACTCTAAGAATTCGCTTGTTTAAAGTATCTATCTTATCAGTACTACGCGCACCACAAAAGTGCCATACAGACGAACCATAGTTAAAATGTGGCATAATAAAAGCCTTATACAATCTTAGTAGAGTATCTTTAGAGATAAGTTTACGAAATCTTAGCATTATATTGAACTGGCCATTTATCTTCTTACAAATAGTTGATATATAATTATCAAAACGCAACCTATTGTCAACATTTATTCCAAATATATCCAAAGAATCTTTTAATGGAAAAGAGAAGGAGTGGCCTGTTTTTTCCAAGACTATAGCCTGGTGTTTTGTCCCATTTACAATCATTCCATTGCTGCGATACCACTTATTTGCAACTCTCACTTCCCGACAAATACAGTTCTCTAGAACTACTGGGTCGACATCAGAAGAGTATAACTGATGATCTTCCGCATATGCGTGAAATTTACCTTGCGTAACCGAGTAAAACAAGTCGTTGATGAATATATTAAAAAACACAGGCCCCAAAACACTTCCTTGCGGAACTCCTCTTTTAACATCTTTCCAACTGGAAAAGGTGTCCCCAATCTTTACTCTCTGCTGTCTCCCCGAGAAATAATCCTTGAACAGTGCTAAACTTCTCTCTCCCACACCATAAGCTTTGAGTTTTGCTAAAAGTAGATTGTGTTGAATAACATCGAAAGCCTTAGAAAGATCCATTGAGACTACCGCAACTAATTCCCCTTTATCGAGCATAGCCCTCCAGTCCTCAATTAACTTTAGCAGCGCCGTCTCGCAACTGTAGAACTTTCTGTAAGAGCTGATGGAATCCGACAGAATCGCTTGATAAAAGTCTCCCAGCTGTGCTATTAGCAGCTTCTCATATATATATTGTTGAGTACAGGTAGGACTGTGACAGGCCTATAGTTTTCTTTTTTAAATTCATCACCCTTCTTAAACAGCGGTGTCACCTGCCCCATTTTCCATACACTCGCGTAGCAACCTTGAGCAATTGAGGCATTAAACATATGAGCAATAGGCTCAGCTATCACAGCTGCCGATGCTTTGATTAGTCGCGGCGGTATCATGTCGTGACCACTCGACTTGCTCATATTAACTTCTTTAAGCAATTTTTCAACCTGCACACAGTTGGTACAGTGAAAATCAAAAGAAAGTGGCGTATTGTTGTCCCCATAATGTTCATGAATGGCCAAAATACTAGGATGATTTTCGAAGTCCTGTCCATAGTCACTGTCATTTATCCGTGCAACACTGTTAGCGACTTGAATAAAATGATTATTAAAAAGCTCTGCAACGGTATTCTTCTCAGTGATGACATTATTTTCTTCAAGGATAATATCATTAGCCTGCTTTGTTTTACCATGTAGGAATGGGCGTCGACGTGTCATGCATCGTGTCACGCATTGAAAAAATCGTTTCTATTGAGGTCGATATTGTGGTAGAAAACAAATCGACAGTGGTTTAGCTTGGTCTGTACTGCGAGGCGCAGCCACTGTGATCATGAATACCGTTGTCGATAACAGTACAGACCACGCTAAACCACTGTCGATTTGTTCAGTTTCCTCTCTAAGTCGGGTAGGAATTCAAAACTATCACTAGTTCAATCTAGATCAGAATTTTCACTCCCTTCTTGTTTTAGTTTGAAATAACCGTTTTGAAACCGTTCAGCTGGCTTCTTTTCCTGAGAATCCTTTTCAAAACAGCTCATTTCCAACCGATCCAGACGGTGAAATTCCACACTATACGTCGACGAAAACAGCGCAAAAAGCACAAAAGTCAACCATTCACTGATATCATTTATAAAGAACATGGTGTCTTCTTCATCCTTCAAGTTAGAATATCTCTGTTTCTCAGAATTGGCGGCTCCTTTCAAAAGCCGTGCTGCAAGCCACACGTCCATAGACACGTGCATGAGACCGCTCATGCACAGAAGAATCGATGTTGCAAGGCGCAGCGCGAAAAGCTTGACCGTATTTGTTTGCGGTTTAATGAGGTAGTAGGTGATAATGGTTTGAAGTGAACAATACGTTATTCCACAAACTCCAACCAAAGTTCGACCAATGTAGTGTATAATACCAGGGACTTCGGTATGTTCCTAAGAGAAATAAAAAATCAGTGAGATTTTTTCTGTGACACAAACAGTCGAAACTCATTTTGCACGATGTTTCCCAAGCTTCGATCCTTCTACAATCAAATTCCTACTAACTTCTTTTAAAAATGCGTATCGGTGGAATGAAGTTATAGCATCCCTCAAAAAGGGGGTAAGTTTCTAAAGAGCTGTGGTGCTGCGTCGGTGGCGGTAGTAGAGGTTTTAATAACTGAGTAGATAATGGATTTAAAAGCTAACGTTTCGAGCGTTAGCCCTTCGTCAGAGCGAATTGCCAACCGAAGTAATCTGCTCCTATTTTCTGATATACGGCATTGAGTACCTCAACTCTTTTGACACTCACTGTAGTTTATGAGAGTTTTGAGAGAGAGAGAGCAGCATCATTAGATGCTTAATCAAGTTTTATCCGACGCAACCAGTTGGTGAAGAAATACCACCAACTTACGCCCCATCAAGCTACCCAAAGTTCATACCCATGCACAACTTGATTACGCCTTCCTAGGCGTTCGATGAGTGATTTAGGCGTGAAATTGGCGTATAGCGTAAAAAGAGATACGCTCTAGACCTCGAATTAAAATATGGTTTCCCTTGATCGGTAAGTTGTACATGCGATCAGAAGACTTACCTGATAGTTTGGTCGTCGAAAATTGCTCACCAGCGAAATTCCAAGCATACTTACGAGTCCGATAGAAACAGAAGCCGATCTTAAACGGTTGAATCGATCTCTAAACTCTCGTGCAAGGCCTTGAATAGCCAGATCCAGTTGTAAATAACGTACGACTATCGAGAAAATTCCAACTAGAGCTAACAGATGCAAAACTTCGCAGAAAATTGAGTGCACCATGGAATAACTAGTTTTAAGCACAGCCTCTCGAGTCTGGCTTGCATTGGCCATTAAACGTGACATTAAAACGGAGAGAATTAATAGAAGCGACCAGAATACGGGAAGATAAGGGAGACATCGTGAAAAAGTGGCCATGATAGATCAATGGAAAAAGCTCGTTGCAAACTTCAAATAACATCCACTAACAAGAAGCTTAAACTTGAAAAAGCTGTAAGAGTTACTTTTTTTTAAAAAAAAACCCTTGGGAATATTATTATTAAAAAGATGAGTTGTAGATTTTTAAACAAGGCTTTTTATGCTCTATGAACAAAGCCAGGATTTTAATAATAAACAATAGTTTAGCTCTCAAGGGAGAGTGTTTAACCGCTGCAAAGGAATTAAATCCGTCTGAGAGTAGAAGTAAAAGTAAACATTTTTCTTTTCTTTGACATCTATGCGGTTCTTGAGTCTGTTTGGAATTCGACACTAAGATTTTTCCCGCTGTTTGCTCCGTAGAAGCAGAGGGAATCTTGCAAATACAGTTGTAAGGTGTGTGTTATAAAATATATTTTACAACGTTTTCCTAAGGACACCGGAGTATATGATTCGTGATAACTATGGTGTCACTTTAAGCGTACTTGAAGGTATGATGAATCCTTAGGGGCTACTGGGCTATTTAAAATTTTATAAGTTATGCAAGAGCTATTCGATGCTGTGTTTGTTTTTTTTAACATTTGTCAAAAAATATTTTCGAATCGTTTCAAGATTAGATTATAAAAGTTGTGCCAGTTTGCGAAATGTACCCAGTATCCTCTCTTTGTGGGAACGCAACACGACACAGTATAGATTTATGACGATAATAAATGGCTTATTTGTACTCTATCACCCCTGCTGTACCTCTAATTCTCGCCCGCCTCGACTAGCTCCTGCTATTTACGGGCGTGAACGGTCTTCATGAACAAGAAAGTGTAAATTAGATCAATAATAATTAGATTAATTTGTCATTTCCTATTAAGCTTTCTTCTTATTAAGCTTTCTTCTTATTAAGCTTCAATAAACTTCAAACTTCAAACTTTTCCGACTTCAGCGGATTCCAAGCCAGAGTACTAAAAAATGTTTGTTTTGTTGTTATTATTTAACTGTTCTCAAGCACCAACCCTGTTTCTACTCAATGGACAGTAGCACTTCCCTTGTCTAAGGGTGTCTCCTAATATGTTGTGTTCCATTGCACTTTGAATGCAAAAAAAAATCTGACTACTAGCGGATAACAGATAAATCTTTAGTTTCTCCGAGGACGGACGGTGCTGTTTATGGTATCAGCACTGGTTTGATTGTAGTACCTTCTTATAAAAATAGGTACCCAAAAAGTACACGTGTGTGATCAAGGGACACGAGCCGACGATGATAGTGAGGGATACCACAGGTATCCTTCTCAAAGACTCGTAATTGTACGCGAAGATTTTACTTCCAATTACCAAGTACTGCCGCACTACTGCTTCCTCGAAAATGCCCTCGAGGTGGTAGTCACTTTCTAAATATTGGGAACCAGCCGTTATTTATCGCCTGGGAGTAAGGGGCTTGGAGGCTATTTTTTTTAGGGGAGGATAACATGGTTTTTCGAGGGAATGAAGGGGGGATCATTCCTCGCAGAGTACAAGGGAGTAACTATACACAATTGACTATCAATTAATTGCCAGTTAGGGGGATCATAAGAATGTAACAGTCTTATAGGAAGTTCAAATTTATTTTGTCGTGTGGCTAACATTGCCAATAACTAATGCCTTTTCCTAAACAAAAATTGCAATTGAACGACGTAGAACGAGTGTCTTATATGGTGCTTTTTAATGCAATTATCAACTGCATATACAGTTTAGCAGGAACTTCCATACAGCATCCGAAACGACTAAGGTAGGTAACTAGGCAAGGGAAATAATAAACACTGAGTGCAAAAGTCTTATACAGGCCAAGTATTTTCTAGTTACAATTGATGGGGAAAAAATGTATAATTAATTGAAAAAATAAATGAGCACACATTTTAGCAGAAGTAGCCGGTTTTTTAATCTTCATAAAGCAACGGAGAAATAAGAATCATAATGGTGAGCAACTCGAATACATTACGGTCGGTAAGAGTTCGAATCTAGATGAAAGATTCACCTATCGCAATTGTTAAAACTAAGAGTGGACATATAACGAGTGTGATAAACTCAACCATTTTCTAACTAATGTGTTCGAAACTGAACCCGCGTAGAACTGATAAATTTTTGTAAGCTCTGAAATATTTTTGAAATCCTGGCATTTCATCTTAACATTTTTTAATATAAGTTTCGGAAAAGATTCAGGAGAACTCTTCTATCTCAAGTTGCAAAATTTCCTAACCCCCTTCTCCTCTTTGAACCCTTCTTCTCCTTCTCCTCTTCGAACCCGAATAGACCGCCTCCCAGTTAACTCAATGGATAGAGCGCTGGACTGTTGTGCGGGAGGTCGAGGGTTCGAGCCCCGGCCGGACCAACACTCAAGGTCTTAAAATAATTAAGAAGAATATGCTACCTTTCTATAACATCAAGAAATGGTTAGATATCCTAGTCTTCTCGGATAGGGACGAATAAATGAGGGTCCCCTCTCCTGCAGGGTTAGGGGTAGGAGTAGGAGACGTCAATTTCCCGCGTACGAGATTGCTGTGTGATGGATGTCCTTCGCCGAGGTGGGATGGGTGGGTTGGGTTTAGGTGGATGAACCTAGTAGGGGACTACGTGTCCTACTGTTCTTCCACCTGTACAATGTACAAATCTTTAGAAACAAATAGAGACTACCAATTTACCTTTTAAGCCATCCATATCGAGTCGAGATTCAAAGCAGTATATACCAATATTTAAAGAAAAAGTTCTCACATCATATCGTGAAGATGTATTTCATTATATTACAATTTTTGAACCATTAATTGTTGAAATAAATAGATAATTTCAAATAAATTAGTTAATTTTTCATAACAAATTCTGGGAAAACGCATTCCCATTCAGAAATTTCGAGAATCGATGTCCCTTAGCTTTATTATTACTGGTCAGACAAATCATCATTCCTCCTCGCTGATATTGGTATAATCCAGCAAAGGACTGCTTTGTCGGCGCTCCTCACACTTCTGCGTGCATTCAACGTGGAAACTAATCTTTTGGAACTCCTCGAAAAATGTGATTCCAAAGAGACCAAAACAAAGCGCTGCAATCCACTCGCTGATATTACTGAGCACGTGCACGCTGTAGCCTGGATCCGAGGGTTGCCAGTTGGCCACGACGTGTTCGGACTGTTGGCGAAATTCTTCGTACGCAAATATCTCTGCTAAGAAGAAGATCGAACCAAACACTGTGATGATGCAGGAGAGGATGAAGCGGATCGTGAAAAGGAATTGGGTGTTAATTCCTATCTGGGACAGCTTGTAAGTGAGACATGTCTGAATCCAGCAATAAACTGCCCCACCGGCAAACAACAGAAATGCACCGGTGTCGTGAACGTAAATCATTGAGTCCTCCTATTAATTAAAGAGCAGAGGTTTTTAGTCGAACTCTAAATAGTTCTTCAAAGTGCAGATGACGTACGCTATCCAGCCACGGATAGATCACTATCCAGCGGATAACTGATAGCAAACTGAATATACTGCACTATCCACCGGAGAGAGATTTATCTAGTGAATAGCGTTATCGATCCTTCGAACAAGCGAGGCTTGAGAGACAAAACAAGAAGAGATACATAATTCCTTCGTCTAGAAACATTGTCAAGGATTTATCGGGGGTCTGTCATCAAACCTATTTCTTCTTGGGGCGGGAAGTGAAAGGAACGGTGGCCAATTTTACGCCAGTGGACTCGCCACCTGTTTGGCAAGCAAGGTCTGAAGGAAGTATAAAGTATGACATAAAAAAGAGGAAACGTAGGTTTTAACTTTGAATTTGTTAGGAAAATTAAGATTCTGGTCAGACAACGTTCTACAGTTAAAAAGATTAATGATGATAGTGATAACATATCGTGGGCGCAAGTCGTACCTCAGTAATACCTACGGAGCTACTATAGTGATATGTACTTATGGACTGAGTGGGAGGGCTGGACGGGAAAATATATGGCTCGAGGTCATGACGTACAGCCTGTACGGACCTCACCGCTCTCGGTCCGTGCGTCATGAACGAAAGCCAAATATTTTCCCATCTGCCCGACCTAACTCAGTCAATAAGCATTTGATCATGTGACCAGATTAAGTTTCGCAACAAGGCCGTACAATTCACCAGGGCCTGACGGCTTTTTCGACCTTTTCCGTACCGGCTCACTCGAATCAGCCAAATCTAACACAAACTCATTTTGGGAAACCATATTTTAAATCATTAATATTCTAAATCGTTCTTTTTTTTTTTTTTTTTTTTTCTCTAAAAATATATCAGTTAACCGATCAAACACTATGGGACAAATTTCTAAAATAGAGAAATTATCGTTTTAATATGTCAAACATTTTCATTCATGCATTTTAAATAAACGGAGATCACGATCATACATCCCAAGTATCCAACCACGCCAACGAAAGCCCAAAGATAATAAAAGGATATTTTAGATACGAACTTTTTATTTTTAATTATTTTAGAGCTCGAACATAGCCAATGATTCGAATATTTCAATAGAAGAAAGTAGTTTTCCAATGAAACCAACTTTCACAGGTTTCCGTCTTCCTTGGGGTGAGACATTCACAGGAGAAATTTTAATTCAAATTCCCTGGCTTCATTTATTTTTATTAAGAAGTTTTGATTCAAGAGATAACGAATGGCTATCCTTCGGTAATATAAACTTGAAATAATGAAATTTTCTATGTAACCATTTACCATCATTGAAAATCAAAATGTAATTGTTAAATGGAATGAAAAATCGAAAGGAAGGCTTTGAAAGTATAAACAGCCATAATTTGCAAGCTGAAAATCTGAATATTTGCCATTTGTGGTTGGAAATCTCCTTGTGGCTTTGTTGCCGGGCGACTTCCGCAATTTTCCTAAAAAAAAAGTAGTTTCTATCTAATTTTAACAGAATGTCAGGATTCGTGAGACAACTGATCAATAAAGAAAACTTCAGTGAATTACTTTGAGACCAATTCACAAGCATCTTGTTCCCGTGAGAAGGCAATAGTCAGTATTCCCAATTGGCCGAGTAAACACGCTGTTGTAACATACAGAAAATGAATTACACCTCGGTGAATCAAAGTTGTCTTTATGTAAATAAACCGTGCCGGCAGCAACGACGAGAGAAAATGGTAATACAAGGATAATTTTTATTTTGTACAATTTTGAATCAATGGGGAGGCTATTTGTCAATACGACAGGTGAACAAACGAAAACCTGACCAGCATAAATTAAGACAATTTGACACTGAGTTTACTGACATTGCTGTTGCAGAGAGTATCATTATCTTGTGTACTTTTCTTGATCAGTACGCACAAAATGTTTGAATCTAATAAAACAGAGATATGGGCCGCTTCTACCCGGCGATATGTTAACTCGAGTGGTCTGGTCCAGTAGTTTGCTGTATATACAGAATGAACGCCTAAAATAAAACGATTAACTCCACTGACGATCAAACAGATCGTGTCGTATAAAAGTCGCATGAATATAGAAGACATTTATAAACCTAAAGTCAAAGTAACGATTTATTTCACGTGTTCAAGTACACTGATTTGACTTACCTCGTTCGATGGAAAATTAGCGATGATCGTTCCACCAAACGCGCTAACAAGTCCGAAGCCCAAACCAAACTTGTTCAAACGGCTGAGATGAAGATCCGACGATTCAAAGCCCTTGGTCAGCATCTGAAACTGAAGGTAGCGAACAAACACACTCACAGCCAGCAGAACCGCGGAGAAATTGAAGAACTCCGAGAATAGGTTTGCTTCAGGGATTCGTGCACCTGTGTCGCTGATGGTGGGAACGAATGGATAGATGTGATTCTGCGAGACGGCGATAGTGTAACATAGCAGGAAGGTAAACGATGTGAAAAGCGCCCAGAAAACTGGTAGGTAGCCGAACCCGGGCGACAGATCAAGTTTGATCATAGCTGTCGACCGTGTGCTGTTTGGGTCTCGGGAACGCAAAAGTAATTAAGAATTTACATCACCGAGGGCGAAAATGTTCAGCAGAGCAGCTGACAGTCAACTGCCGGGTTAAAAAAAACTTTGATTTTACGTCTCCGTACAATTCTTCTATTTGGCGCTAAGGAATACAGTCTCGTATGCAAATTTTGGAGAAATGACAAAAGCTGAGTTAAGAATTATCACACTGGCCGTCAACAATTAAACCGAACTCAAAGAAAGGTGATTGGTCGAGAAACCAAATCTCGTTTACTATTCATAAACATTTGATCAAAAGACAAAAGATTCTAACTCGAATAAAACAGAGGAAAATGTTTCAATTTCATCTTTTTCAATGCTATTCGATGTTCTGTTTCTCTGTATTAATTTTCGAAAAAAGACCGGAATTAAACATCTGAACCTGTAGAGGAAACTTTCCAATATTGGCCCCTCACTTTGATTTTTGATGCATCAGTTCTGCCATAAATTCTGAATCAATCAATAATTCAAGAGTGTTCAAACTGGACTCCACTTTAATGCCAGAATCTTCATAGTAAGTTGAATATCTACAGAGTTGTCATCAAAACAAATTCTCTGAGACAAAATAAGATTATCACGATGCAGCGCACTTGAACTACGTCTGCTACAAGTAAATCATACGATCACAACCGATTCGCACGTTTGCCGAATCAGTTTAATCCACGTATTTATAATTTGCATTCTACTGAAACAAAAATAACCAGGACCCCTGATGATAAAAATAATGCCCTGGTAGTAATTTATAAACCCAGTCGTACTATGCTAGAAGTGACCGCGATAATTTTGTTTTCCAGAAATTATTTTCGTCAGTCTGTTTTCAATAGTTAATGTTTGGGCATTGCCTCTTAATAATTAAAGTAGGAAAATGGTTGTGGTGATCAACAGCTGATATCATTTCTACTGCTTAAATAAAGATGTATCAGTTCACGGGTTTATGAGATGTAAATTGCAGTGACTGATACTAATGTGATTTTATAAGAAAGACACGCTTCAATAATTACAAAACTCGACAACTGATTTTCTTCCGCCCTTCATGAAATCGTGATATTTTACTGAAAAGGGCCGCGTGTGCCTTATAACCATCAATTTAAACCCTTTCATTCAGTAAGTTTCCCCTATAGCACTGAATGTAGACCAAACCCTCTCATTCAGTGATTTTCCGTTTTAGCTGTGAATGTTGACCTCGTCGTCAAGTGATAATACACTTAAGCTGTGATACATTTCCTTGTACTGGTTTGTGCGGTTTAGCGATGTTGATAAGTCCTTCCATTTTTCTAGTGTTGCCGCAATAATCTATAGCTTCTATAAAGAAGTTATTGGGAAATCGCGCAGTTCCTAGAGCTAGTTCTAGAGCTCGAGAATTCTTGTCAAATTTAAGCTCTTATGGATCCTCTCTTGGGTTTGTCCCTCAAACTCATTTCAATGATGTCACAGTTTGTAAGAGATTTTAGGTCTCTTGTAATGTATGTTTAATTTAAGGTATCTTTATTAATTTGTAAGAAGATATATATGTTATATTCACCAGCCGGGAGGTCCGTATTGGGAAAAACTGTGCCCTCTGTCTTGGATACCGCCCGAGGCCTACGGCCTCGGGCGGTCATCAAGACAGAGGGCATAGTTTTTCCCAATACTGACCGACCTATGCTGGTGAATAACATTTTTATTTTTTTCTAACATATAACATCTAATATATAACATATAACATCTAATATATAACATATTTTTTTCTAACATATAACAAAATGATTGCCAAAAGAACCCGAATGATTAGGGCTACTGTTATGTATTGAGACACAACATTCTAGTTCGGTGGTTGAACTCAATACATAACATAATTGGCGACGAGGATTTTGATGCCTAAAATACCTAAATTGGTTTTTAAAATTCCTTCCTTCGGAAATAGGAAGTAAATTTTCTAATCAAGTCGTCTAAATTTCTACGGAATCCGGTCAAATCACTCGTAAAATAGTTCAGTCGTCGTTCACAACAACCACGTGCTCTTCGACCGATACAGAAAAATGCCAGAATCTGATCAACCTGGTGGATCTACACCACAAATTCCTACACAAATGACCACAACTGTTGGCCACCTGGATAATTTCGATCCAAACAAAGAAAATTGGGAGTGCTACTTCGAAAGATTCGAGCAATTC
>NC_142527.1:11207700-11215200 GCF_964205215.1 Stylophora pistillata | reverse complement strand
CTAAGGGTGACCCTGTTGTGATAGAGACCTGTATCTAGTTAGCATGATACCAAAGTAATTTGAATTTGAAAAGCAGCAACATCTCTATCATAACAAGGTCACCCTAAGCCTCACTCCTGTTCAAAGGCTTGGCCACCAAGCCCACAACTGCAAAAAGGACTATTACAAGGATGGATCTAAGGCAGAGGTGCAGGGGGTGCTAACCCTCTTCTCTCCCCCCCCTCCCCCCCCACCCTCATCAAGATGATCTGCAGCTCACTAACATGATGAGTATTCTGTGCAAAAAAAAAAAAAAGGGAGAAAATCACTGATGTGGTTCATTGGTGTAGAAGTAAACCACAAGACAAGGTTGAAGAATTTTCTTTGAAGCACCACTGGTAGTAAAGGGTTGAGCATTAGCCCTTTTATTTGTCCCAGGACATCAGTTGTCATTCCTTAGTGGTTTATCCCCTTGTAAGAAAAATCCTGGATCTATCCCTGAATTAGTTCTCTTATCCACAGATGGTGATCTCACAGACCACTTGTAGAGGTCTACTCCATTGGTGTTTCAGGTGTTAGGATGGGTCTAAGAATCTTTCACTTTTGTTTGGTGTTCTTCTCTGTTGTTATTTTAAAACACTCATCTGTCTTTTTGCATCTAGGTGTTACTACAGTATCCAAAGCTGAAGATTTTATACCTGCATTCAAACAACATTGAAAAACTTTCAGAAGTGGACAAACTAGCTGAACTTCCTGAGCTCATTAGTCTAACATTGCATGGAAATCACATTGAAAACCTTCCTGGTTATAAAGAGCACATTATTTCAACATTGCCAAGGCTCAAGACACTGGATTTTATATCAATTACAAACCAAAACCGAGCTGAAGCTCGTCTATCGAGGGAAAGAGTTCGGAAGAAGTAGATTTACAAAATTAGGAGAGATTTAATAACTCTAGTTTTGGATTTGTATGTTTGGTGATAACTGACAAAGTAAAGATAGTTTGAATGAAAACTTCACACAGTACTCATAATAACATTTTGGATTGGTGTAAAGACATTTCGAGAGAAGGTCAATTTCTGGCTGAGTCCAGGCTGAATGAAGCTTATTGTGTTGGTGAAATAAACTCCTAAAAATATTTTGAATCTGCAGGAATTTGTATAAATAACACTTGTCAATGCAAGAAAAAAAATGGTAACAAAGTTGAAAGGCCTGAACACCTTGACAATTCTGCAGAAAAAGTTTTGTCATGGAAATCAGTAGACAACAAACAAGATAAGTTTAGTTAGCAGGCTAATAAAAAACAAAACATAGAGTATTGATATTGCCAAAGGACCATGTAACTCTTTGCTCACTTTACAATAAAGACTATAGAGACACGTAATTTGAAATTTTTTTATCTGCATCACAATCCATGTTGTACCTTTGGTCTCCCTTCTTCTTTTTCCCTGGAATGAGTAATGTGTATCATGGTGGACTCCTCTCCATTAATGATGGTGAATAGAATGTCCTCCAGTGGAAGACCTGATGGCCAAATGGTGAGTGTGCTGGAGTTTGGGATTGGAGACCGTCTCTTTCACAGTGCCTCTCTCCAACCAGGAATATGATACTAAGAATAAATATAATAATATGTGTTTATTAAGACCTCTTGCAGTATAAATACTGAATTATAAATCTGGGCCCAGTTGTTCGAAGGCCGATTAGTGCTAACTCAGGGTTAGTTGTTAATCCTGGTTTCTATATTTCTCTGTTGAAAGGCCATTTTGGGATAATTTTCTCAATTCTTTTTAGAGCACTCAATCATTAAATCATAGAAAAATGGAATTCAAATGAATTTTCTTTTAAAGCTTTCAGATCTGAATCAAATTTTACACTAACCCTGGGTTTTCTTAACTGACCTTTGAACAACCCGGCCCTGGCCAACAGAAAATAATTAAGTATTTACACAAAGTACCAGGACATATCTAAGGAAAAATTGATTTCATTAACAACTAAAAGGCATATATTCCAGAACTAGTCATGTGCAATGACTGTAGTGTATTTTGTTTGTGATAAAGTTCTTAATCTTGTTGGTTGACGTGCTGCGGATATTTGAATTTCTTTCTGTAGGTCTTAATGCGTAATTACAGTGAGTATCCGCTATGTGACTTCTAATGAGCTTGTACAAAGGGTTATCTAGTTTTAAGACTGGTAATAAACCTTTCGCATGCTATATTCCTGTCTTGAAGTGATTGTAAATTACTCATTTTCAGGGTGTCAGTATATGATAGCATAGAAAAATTTAATTTTAAGAGTGTGCTTTTGCACAATTTCAATGGCACCAGATAGATAGTGGCAAGTTTGAAAACACAACTCATGTGTATTCAAGATTGATGTTACAAGAGAAGTGTAGACTAGAATCATTTCAGGAGCTGGTACACTGCAGCACCTAAGTGCATACAGTCTTTGGTTGGCTCTCTTCACCATAAAGTCACAGTGTAACACCTGAAGCAGCTTAAAGGAACTGATGTGCTCCAAAACGACACTGCCCATGGCAACTGGCGTACACTGACAGCTATTATTATAGTGAAGAAAGTCAACTGACATCACCTTGCATTTTGCTGGATTTAGTTGCAGGTTACTAGCACAAGCAAACTCCTCAACATCAGACACTATGTAGCAAAGTACCAAGGGAGCATTTCTAGGGATAATCTCAATAGCTGTCAAGTCATCAACATATTTTGCCTGAGGGTACCAATCACATAGAAGGTCATTGACCATAATAGTGAATAGAATCAGTGACAGTTTTGTCCCCTGGGGGATGCCTCCATTTATTTTCAATACTGACGATGACCAGGAGGCTAACTTAACAGTTTGTGTCCTGCCTTCCAAGAATAAATGGGTATAGACGAATTGTCGGGGAAGCCCAATGAATAACTGGGGGAAGGATCAATGAATACCATGAGATAAGGGATGCAATGGAATCCTATCCAGGGGGGGTGGGGGGGGGAGGAGAATAGTGATGCTTCTAGTTGCTTCATGCAAACCAAGATAAGCTCCAGCTAGATGAGCCACTTGGCTTTGACTACAGACTTTTCCTTTTTACCTTACAGTGCCATCCATCTTTCAACAAGAACAACAACAACAGCGTTTATTTAGACATGATAAAAAAAATTCAGCAAAAGCTGATGTGGTCGTGTGAAAAAAAAAAAGCTGATGTGGTCGTTTCAAGAAAAAAAAAATGGGGTTTAGGGAGAGAGCTTCTGGGCTGGTAATATTGGTTGAAATTAGCCACCACTGAAAACAATACTGAAAAATTCTGTGATTTCACAAATGAAATTTATTCAAAACATGTTTCATTGTTCTTAAAAAACTACAAGTGGTACAACAACTCAGTCACAATGCTATACCTGTGGGCAGCTATAAAACATTAAAATTTAAGGAAGTTTTCAGATTCTCTAGAGAACGTACAAATCCATCATATAAAAAATGGCAGCATTTGTAAGAGTTTCAGATGTTAATGAGTAATAGAATCGTATTCTTCTCAAATGAATACAACTAGAAATTATGGTGATTTGATCAAAACTGGTGAAAACTTTGAGAAAATGTTTCATGGGAAAACTAAATTACTGAAGTTCCTGAAGGAAAGCATTGATTGAATGCAGGATTCTCATCAACTGCCAGCTGAAAAACAAGCTACCTCAATTTCCAAGCTTCCTACTTTTCAGGAAATAATATGACTAAGTTTTGAAAAGTAAACTGTAATAAATAAAAAACAAGTGACTACTAAAGAGAAATCATGAACAGGCAATTTTCTTGAAAGCCATTTTGCATTCCGAAAAAACATGTACTTTTGCATTTTCTCCCTGGTTTCAGAGCACTCTTCCCATCTATACCTGGTGTGAGTTTACCAAACCAAACAACTGCCATTATGATTTTGCCTTGCATATACCTCCAAAAGAATGCATGAAATAGCATTTAGGAGCCTCTACCTTTTAGAAATAATTAACAAATGGTAAACACCACAGCGTACACTATTGAGTTATGGATGCACGCGGGAGGTTGCTAAGCACGAAAGAAGCGTAAGAGTCGCTTGAGGCAAGAGCCGAGAGCGACTCTAGCTTCTTGAGTGCTTAGCAAACCTCCCAAGTGCATCCATAACTCAGTAGTGTATGCTGTGGTGTTTACCATTTGTTTTATAACATAACATTGATACATTGTAGCTAAAGAGTTCCCTTTTATATAAAAAATCTTATGTGACCAGAAAAAACAAGCGTGCGTGGAAAAATAGTCTTTGCATTTGCTCACGTCAGCAGCATACACCCATGAGCAAATGGGGGACGCTAAATTGACCAATCAGAGCACGTGCTTTACTTTGGTTATGTTATAATATTTTGTGGAGAAGCATGACCTGAGAGCCCAAGAAGGGGCTCAGAAATTGTCAGCTATATACTCTGTGTAGCTAGCCTTCTACTCTGACTTATTTAGAACCCTGCAATATTAGACTGTCATGACATAGAGTGGCAGCCAGATTACAGGCCTTGAATTGATGTCTGATGAAAGAGTATTTTGGAATTTCCTCTTGTTTTAGTTGAGAGATTTTGAGAGAATTATTATAAACACAAACTGAGGCTGACAAGTTTCTATACTCTCATTAGCTGTCAGCACCACAGTGTATGGACATAGATGGGAGAAGTTATCTGTTGATCACTCACTAGAGTTTACCTTAGTGTATCTCTGTTGCATTAGGCCAACAATGGAAGTCAGTTTAAGAAAATCATCAATTTAAAAATAACACTGAGTAAATACAATGATAAGTGGTTTTGTGCAAAAAACTCATACGGCAAGTAACTGTCTATTCCATTAAATAACTCGAGTTTAAAAAAGAGTGACTTAAAATTAGTGAGAATGATCAAGAAAACCCTGACCCCTTTGGCCAATTTTATTATTAATTTTCTATTATTGTTATAATATTAAATATCATTGACATGAATCTGTCATAAATGATTGATACTATTAGCATACATGGTGACACTCTCCTCTTCATCATCAGTGAAATCAGCGTCATTTGACGGGAGGATTGCCCGTGATTCTTCTTGAGGTTGTTTGTTTATATATCTCACTTTTGAAATGCCATTTGCTTGGGAGTTTGACTTCATGATGTCTTTTAAAGTGAAGTGGACATCCTTGAATGCATGTAATAGAAACACCCCAAACACAATTGTAAGAAATCCACAAATTGCCCCTATTGTGTCTTTGGAGTCCATTACTTCCCATTCTCGGAACAAAATGGCTGAAGCAATGATTGTTAATGTTGTAAACATGACGTAATATATAGGTGTAACCAACGATGTATTGAATATGTCAAGAGCCTTGTTCAAGTAGTTCATTTGTGTCAAGACACAGGCTAACACTGCAAATAACAATCCCCAAGCTACTGGATTTGATAGTTGACTGTCTCCATGTAATGTCTGCTTGATAACTATGCCGAGACCTTTGCATCCCATGACTGACAGAGATCCAATAAGGGAACAGATTGCAATATACACCATAACATTTGTTTTTCCATGCCGCGGTCCATAGTAAAATATCAAAATAAGTGCGAAGACAACGACAATGAATGCATAACTCACGAATCCTGAAGGAGTAATAAATATATAATTTTCAATAAATTGTTTTAAACAATAGTCATTGATCATTCTTAGAAACCACTGCCTACTAAATCAAAGGCTCCTTAGAGCAATCTCATGGTATGAATTTTTGGCGCCCTTGATGTAACCTGCAATCTGGCTTTCTTTGGAAAGTTTTTTTAATCATGGCAACATGCACTGGCACAATTATTGTGTTTGTATGCGTTTGATGGAGAAAAATTGTCACTTTTAGGACTCAGATGCCCATTTCTCTGCAGTCAAGTATTCTGTAGCATATTTCCTTTCCATTTTTGGCTCCACAAAGGTATGTTTTGATCAAGTTTGGAATAAAAAAAAACCATCACCCTTTAAGGGACAGGACGCCATTTCGAATCTGTCCAAGTGGTTCGGCCTATTCTCGCCTTTGTACCACCCTCCAAATATATGTACACCGTGACTTTGAGCAGGTAAACTTGTCGGGGAGGGGGAGAAAAAGTGTTTAAAAAAAAAGTTTAAAAAAGTTTGAAAAAGTTTAAATTAAAGTCTAACAAAGCGAGTGAGTGATTTTTAATTGAATTTTGCCCCCAAACCCTAAACCTCATAGCATGACTTGCGTCATACCATGAGGTACAAATGGAAGGTAGAATATTAATTAAAGTATTTAGGGCTTCTGTTGAATTCAGCCAGCCCAGCAGGCACGTTCCTACATCCCAGCCATGAACTCCCATCCCATTCTTCCCAACCATTAACTTCCATCCCATTCTACCAAACCATGGACTCCCATCCTCTTCTATCCAACCATGAACTTCCATCCCATTCTACCAAACCATGGACTCCCATCCCATTCTATCCAACCATGAACTTCCATCCCATTCTACCCAACTATGGACTCCCATCCTATTCTACCCAACCATGAGCTTCCATCCCATTTGACCCAACCATGGACTCCCATCCTATTCTACCCAACCATGAACTTCCATCCCATTTGACCCAACCATGGACTCCCATCCCATTCTACCCAACCACGGACTCCCATCTTCTTCTAGCCAACCATGAACTTCCATCCCATTCTACCCAACCATGGACTCCCATCCTATTCTACCCAACAATGAACTTCCATCCCATTCTACCCAACCATGGACTCCCATCCTACTCTATCCAACCAAGAACACCCATCCCATTGATTCTGGGATCTTAGGAGTAAAAGGAAATATATTTATCATTAAAAAATAAACACCTGGTGATGTAAGTTTTGGTTCCAAATTATCCATACTCTTTACTTCCTCTTCCTGTGGTGCATGAATTACCAGTACAGTGGATCCAATAATTGACAGAATACAGCCAATTTTACCATGAAGATTTTGTTGTTCATTCAGAAAATGAGATGCTAGCATTGCACTGCAAGAAAGAGCCCTTTATTAACAGCAGGTTGCAGAAAAACTCAGAGAGCCATAAACTATGGCGTCCCATCGGGTCCAAAACTCAACATTGTGATTTGACATTGTACTTTTAGTATTCTTCCTTATTTCGCAATTGGACATTCAAGTTTTTATTCCTTATGAAATTTTTTCTGATTCAACATTGTCTCTTTTACAATTAAACTTCCAAGTTTGAAGTATTAAACATTGTACTTCTCATAATTCCACTTTGTAGTTGTGGTAATGCAATATTTTTGTACTTATGGTATTGATATATTCAACATGCAGTACTTTGTGCTATTCAACATTAAACTTTCCATCATCCAACCGCAACCCAGCTATTAACGAAGGAGTGCAGGCTCACTAAGGTCAAGTACCTCATGTAAGCCTCATAACATCGTACAAGGTTATCTTGTGAGATGAAAAATGGACGATATTTGCTGGACTGTATTCATAAT
Source organism: Stylophora pistillata (assembly GCF_964205215.1). Classification (NCBI taxonomy): domain Eukaryota; kingdom Metazoa; phylum Cnidaria; class Anthozoa; order Scleractinia; family Pocilloporidae; genus Stylophora; species Stylophora pistillata. Next base: position 11,207,737 of record NC_142527.1, on the reverse strand, counting down.
ATCCTAGACATTTTAAATAATGTTCAAGGCATACATA
>NC_142527.1:11175200-11202700 GCF_964205215.1 Stylophora pistillata | reverse complement strand
TTTCGGGGCGACGGCGACGTGGAGACCGATTAAGATTGGGGCGAGATTGACTGCGCATGCGGTCCCGCCGTCGTCCTCACGTTGGCGACGTGGGATCAGTGAGTTTGCTGTCGTGGTGAAAACGTGAGTTGATCTTGTTTGTGTTATTTAATATACTGCCAATTTTGTCACTTGTATTAAAGTGATTGCATTATCACATTTCGCACAAATCCTCACACGATGTCTCGGCCAACTCAAGAGACCTTTTGTTTTCTCTTTAGGTTAAAATGATCGAGGCAACACAGTGAGGTCCAAATCGTCGAGGTAAGTTTTGGGCACGTACGCATACAGTACTTGAATTCTTAACATAAAAGGGAATTTTTGCTTGCTGCCATTCCCTTTATCAATTCGTAGATGCACCTCGAAAACGTACACCTCAGATCTATGGAGATTTTCATTTAGAAAATTAGGGTGTTTAGACGGAAATATTTCGTACAAAACCAAGAACTCTTCATCGCTAATAAGATTAGCGTCGTAGTAAAGGACGAGGAGGTGGCGGAATTCTTCAAACGTAACCATGCTACGACATAAAAGCCTCAATTTATTAAGCGAAACTCGACGAACTTCGAAGAAGTCGCAAAGGCCGGCCGTCATCAGAATCTTAACAACTTTAATTATGGCGCGAAAACGGGAACCTCTGACCCAGTTTACGTGGGTTGTCACGTCGCCGTCGCCCCGAAAACGTCTGTATCTTAAGCTCCCAATTTATGGCCGGCCGTTGAGACAAGAAAAAAATTTTCCACATCTATTATGTAGGCCTTGAAAAGACGCTTTGAAAAATTTTATTTCTTTTAAAACGGAGATCAGTGAAAGTCAAAGTTTTATCGAAACGGTGAATCGATGTACAGAAATATCACAATCTGTGCCACGCACCCCAGCTATGATGCAAGGGAACCTGAGAGAAGCCGTCGCAGTCTAAATTTCGTAAGAGCACTAACACAAATGCAGTCTTTGGCTGGAAAAGAGGTAAACAAATGTATCTTCGATAGTGTTTTACCAAATTTGCTTTTTGTTACGTCTCCACGGTCCCAGATACTTCTTTGCCGCTTCTGAGTTGCGTCGGTATTTCACGAAAGGTGACAAATTTCTTTCAGAATGAGCTACCTTCGATTGACTCAGCCGCTGTCAGATAAGTTTGCGAAGATGTTGTCCATGACCAGCAAAATTCGTACAGATCTTTTTTTGTGCTCGTCCAACCGATCTCTCTTTTTCTAGTGCCTATTTCCTTCAGAAGAGGAAAAATATGCGCACGCGATTGCGCGTAACTGTTCGCTTTTCTTTTGTTACATAATTTGATGTGCCAGTGCTCAATTTAGTCACAAAAAAACCTACGGCTGCCGGTGCTCGTTCTTATTTGATCTTTATTAAAGGCATTCTAAGGCAAAACAACATAAACAACTGGACGAAATGATAAGGAAGGTACAGGTCGTTGACTGTTTAACTTCTCGAAGAAGAGTCAAGAAAAAAGATGAAAAATCAAAGATTTACTGTATCACGTCGGTAAAACGGCCGCAACATCTCTGCCCGAATATATTGCTTCTAAACACTAGACTTGTTTGGGTTTTAAATTAAGGTTACAATACCAACTCCAAGATATAGCGACTTGAAGGCTGCTACAAAACATGGCGACCAGAACAACGATAGCATCGATTTGAAGATGACAAAGATATGAGGCAAAAATCGAGCAAACAAACGACTCGTCCGTTTTTTGCTCTATAAACATGTGACCAGCGCAAACCAGGGTCTCTCTTCGCTCGCTCCAGGGGGCGGGAAGATGAGAGACCCTGGGAACGAGGTTGCGGTCAAAATTACATCTGCTCTGCATGCCGGGATCAAGACACGTGAGAGTAGACACTTGCGACTTCTTGCTCCAATTGGTACTTATTGCGTAAGGAAAGCGCGCTCCGAAATCCGTCAGAAGGAGGTCATCTCAGGCAGATTTCCGATTACGAAATCCGAGCTTGCCCGATGTTGTCTTCGTGATGAAGGCCCTATTTAGCATTTTAGGCCCGCAATACAGAGTAGAAAGGAACATGTACTTCGTTTTTGGTTCTGACTTCGTATTTGCGTTAAGATATTTGCATTTTTTTCGTTGCTAACCTATATTACAGATGCCTCCTTTTGACGGATGGCCGATCACAACTACAACATAGTGACACCTCTACGAAACCTGTCAAAAGGAGGATGTGAAAACACTAGAGGTCATCTCGGGTAGATTTGTGATGACGAAATCCGAGCTCACCCGATGTTGTCTTCGTGATGAAGACCCTATTTAGCATTTTAGAGCCGCTAAATAGAATAGAAAGGAACACTTACTTCGCTTCCGCTCATGACTTTTTATTAGCGTTAAGATATTTGAATATTTTTCTCGCTGCTAAACTACATGACAGATTCCACAAAATACATTTGACGCCTCCTTTTCATGGATGGCCGATCACAACTACAACTTAATGTTATCTCCACGAAATCTTTCAAAAGGAGGATGTTAAAACAACGGAAATGATGTTTTGAATACGAACTATCTTTGCATGAAATAAGGCACTGTGAACAGAAAAACGTTTTCTTAAACAAAGCTTTTCAGATAAAACATTTAGGTAAATGGTAAAATCAGTAAAAGCAACCACGCCCAAAAGTACTAAAAATCTTCGGGATTTCTGATGGAATGAATTTTAATAACGCAATTACGTTCAGAGTTTAAGCGATATATTGTTATTTCTAATATGGTAATTGTTTCATTTAGTAAATAGGCGTTGCCTTTGATGACAGATATAATTTAATTAACACAACTCGTGATTGACATTAATTCCTCACAATGATTTAAAGTGTTAGCTTGTCGTGATTTAAACCAGTTTTTCAGAAGAATCAGTAAGAGAGAGAAGTCGATTTTTGTATCTGTTCGCTTACCCGAATCAGCTAACCTGAAGTGAGAAACCTGTTTTTACGACCCGCCACAGAAGTAAGTTTCCGGGCATGTTTTCTTGAATTTTGCCATGAGATTAAGACTAAATTTACGTTTTCTGATCTCGAATTACAAATGTATTTCTCTTAGATCAAATAATCATTAAAGTTTGGATAATATTGTACGGTTTGTGGTGGTCGTCTGAGCTGACCAGTTCCGAGTAAGGAAACAGTAATCGTGTTGAGGGGTTTTACCACTCGCTTGGCTTGCGAGAGGTACCGGGATCGTTGCCCGGGTCCTCCACCAAATTTGTTGAGGGGTTTTACCACTCGCTTGGCAAATTAACAAGAGGTACTGAGACTCTGTAATTTTCTTCTTTATTCTCTCTCTTGTTCCACTGCTTATTTCTACTACTTTCAGCAAGGAGTGCTCCAGTATTAAATACAAAAATCACAGACATGTTTGGGTTAGCTAACCGTGGGAACTTCCAAAACAGGATGTTCAGTGTGGGTAAAACTCAAGGTCAGTTTTACCAACTCAAACATGACCACCTAGCAAACTAGTTATCTTAAACCATAACAAGGGATTAAAATGTCTAGCACGGTAAGTGCTGAGCCAAGTTCAAGCACACACTAAAAATAAATGATCAAAACTATAGATTCATCAAAATAGCACGTAAGGGCGAGAAGGCGAGACTTAATAAAACAAAAGGTAAACCTAAAAATGCTTGAAATATCGAGCCTTGAAAACGCTCTACAACGATCGATTAAAAAAATTGTACATTACCTCGATTGGATGGAGATTAAGTATGAATATAATGTAGCAGGCAATATTACTTTTGTCGACAAGGATAATCCGAGACTTGTCTCACCAATTACACGTTCTCTATCTGCGTTGTGCCATGACGCTACATTGCAGTGATGACAATATTTAGATGAGGATTTTCAATTCTAAACGCAAGAGCGTATTTAGGGAAAGATCTACAAGAAACAGTTTCTATGAAATGAAAAACTTTATCTAAGTGTCTATGTTTTTAGCTATAAGCTAATGGGGGACACTAAAAAATTTAAAAGTCAAATACATTTACATATGTAGATGATAGTTATTTACAGTAGATAATTAAAAAGATTATAAAGTTATTTAGTTAAGTTTTAAATTTCAACGAGAGTTGAAAGGTCGACTTTTCTTATGTTCTTCTTGAATGAATTTAGAGTTTCTATCGTTCTTAGGTGTCTTGGTAACTTCGACTAGATGAGAGGTCCCATATATTTAATAGAATTCCTACCAAATGTTACAGTTTCGAATCTTGGCAGTTCAAAGTCACAGTTCCGTAAATTATATTGAGTGTTCTTTATATTAAATAAGTCAGAAATATTCTCAGGTACGAGACTGTGCTTAACTTTAAACATCAAAGTGGCAATGTCTTGTAGGCGCCGATTGTTCAACGTCGGTAGTTTGGCGCGACTTAGCAGGTCTTGATAGGACGCTGATCTAGTTTTGTACACCGCCCTAAGTGCTCGCTCCTGAATCCGCTCAAGCTTTCTCCGATCCGATGCATTACAAAAGTGCCATACTAAATGACAGTAGGTTAGATGGTTCTACTGAATACGTTTCAACAATTCTTTTCGCTAACTTATACATGGATAATTACTACATACTTAGATATATTTTACTTCGAAGATTATCTTAACAAACGGGAAGTTCTGAGAATCAGTTTTTAATGCTACATGTTCAATTAATGGTTATTTTTCTCTTCCTGCTTAAGGGCTCTTTCGCAGTTTGGACAACGCCAGTTTACATTTGAACCTTCCAAACTAGTTGTTGAAATGCATTTCCTGTGAAAAAACTCCTTGCAGCTACAACATTTCACACAACGAGAAGGAGACTTCGAGTCTGACTCTTCCTTCGGCATTCTAAACTCGCACATTACAGAGACCTCTTGAACCTGACCTTTCAGACAACCTTCTCTCAAAAAACGAACTCACTTCTTGAGAAGTTAGTTTACGTGCCGTCATAGAATTGGAAATTTTGTCTAGAAAGCGAAATTATCGATCGGAATACGGCCGAACGCTGAATACGAATTGAGTGAGCAAATAGATACTTTGATATCTCGGACGATAACAAATTTCCCGCCTTTGCGAGCTAGTTTAGACCATTCAATTGTCCGAGAGTTAATCGACCGTAACATTTATCTTTCCTCTCCGTTTCCGGTGTTTTCACGTCCTCCTTTTGACAGGTTTCGTGGAGGGGTCACTATGTTGTAGTTGTGATCGGCCATCCGTCAAAAGGATGCATCTGTAATATAGGTGAGCAACGAAAAAAATGCAAATATCTTAACGCAAATACGAAGTCAGAACCAAAACCGAAGTACATGTTCGTTTCTACTCTGTTTTGCGGGTCAAAAATGCTAAATAGTGCGCTTTCCATTGCGGAAGGGGGGCAAAGCGGAAGATGGAAAGTACATGACTATTACAAAACAAGGTTATAGCTGCGGGTAAAACATACATGTAGAAGTCGGAGCCAAATAGTTGAGATTTGAGAACTTCCTCTTGCTCTTTCTATATAAGCCTTGACAGGGAACGCCTTCTGCCTCGAAAGTTAACTTAACCTACAATTTAATTTAAAGTGGTTTATATCATTTTCAACTTTTTGTTTATGGTGGTTCAAGCATGGGCTGCACACATGCATTGCAGAGGACGCACCTGGTTCTTTTCCGTTCCGCAGTAAACAAACTACCCCCTCCTCCCCCCTTAAAAAAGAGAACCAGCGCCAAGATTATAAACTCATTACCTTTTGCCCTTGTCGATCCATTCAGACACCTCTTTAGGCATCAGTGCACAGTCCTTAACAATGAATATTGTGGTCCCGTTAAGTAAAAAGCGTAACGTATGACATTATGATCATAAGTTTACTAGACACGACTTAGGTTTTTAAGTTCACCTGATGATTGTGCTTGTGGTAAGAACAGCTACTTTGACAACGAAAATTTAACCCCAAGCTCGTATTTTATTCGTGGGCTGTTAGCATTACTGACAGGTATTTCATTGTTTGGTGAATAAAACAAACTGGCCAAGCGAAGAGATTACTCAAGCATGAATGAAACACATTCGAAATAATTGTTAAGGTTAAAAGGCAAATAAAAACATAAGAATTCAAGAGATTGACAGCCAAACCCACTGTTTGTGTTTCCGGAGTTTAGGGCCAGATGTCCTGCATCAAAACTCAAGGGATTTTCTACCCAAAATAAGCTTGATTGACGCAGGGAAACTTGACCACAGAGTTTACCAGTTCGCTTCAGACGCCAGACTGAACTCACACTTCGTTCGGGTCAATTCGAACGATTCTTCAGTAGTACGTCACTCGGAGCTGATATATTAAGAGACGTTCACAAAGTCGACCGACTATGAAGTTGGTGAAGTCGAATACAGCGTTCGTCTGGTTGGTATTTTGTGTAGTTTCTCTACACCATAACCTCGTTTCGTCCAAGGTCAGGAGGTACTACATCGCAGCTGTCGAAAGAAAGTGGAACTACGCTCCAAGCGGATACAACAACGTGAAAGGATTGAAGCTTGGGGAAGATAGGTGAGTACGGTGTTTCTTTTATTTCTACGTGAACGCACCCATTAAGATTTCGAAAGCAGTAACAATACAAGCTTCCGCCTTACATCACGATCAGGTTTCTATCGACGCAGTAAGATATTTTCCCTGAGAATCGTTTCATGAAGTGACAGCGCTCGCACTGTAATGATGACCTTCCCTGTGATTTGTGATCTATGGCTCGTTTCACTTTATTTCTATTTATGTTGGAAATGAGATTCACACGAGGTATTCGCCGTGTAATTCTAGTATAAATTAAGAGTTTTCGTATGCTGTGGGTGACTAAAGTAACTAATCGCTTTCTGTTACTCTAGCGAGGCCTTTTATGTCTTTCATACTTATATCAAGCTATGAAAAAAAAAGATTGCGTGACAGTGATATTGCAAAGCAAATTGAACTCCTCATAAAATTTAAAATTTCGACAGAGAGCTTTTAAAGGGTCGGTTCAAACGCATAATTTCACATGTGCCGAACTTAATGCGAGAGTTAAATGCTTGTGAAGTGCGACGTTTAAATTAGACTGTTTTAAATTAAATGCGACTTTCGCCGTATCTGCGACTGAAACAGTCGAAGATTCGACTTAGGTTCGACTTTTGATTCAAACGTCGCATCTCACATGTGCCGAACTTAATGCATGAATTATAGGAAATTATTATGATTCATTTATTCCCCACAACTCGCCAGGAATTCTGTGAATGCCATGTGCGAAAAAGCCAAAACAGCACAAAAAAATGGTGGGAGACGAAGGAATTCGTAGTTCTTTCTTTGCAAAGACAAAATATAGTTGTTTGACGTGCAGTAATTACTTTTGTATGAGGTGTTCGGTTTTTGAGAACGAAGAGGGCACTCCTGGGTGGAAAGTAACAAAATCTGTGGCATATTGCGAGTCGTGTTTCAATGAAATGATGGAACGTGAATCAAGTCAGAGTATCATGACGAAAAGCCAAGATGACGATGCAAAAACAAACAGCAAAACAAAAGCATCAGTAAAGCAATTAAGCAAACGCTCGATAGACGTCTTCGTCTAATCTTACATCTCAGTCACGGTGAAAAATAACAAGGTGTCGTCTTACCCCCTCTTGAGTATCGAATCGCATCAAAATATTACCCACTAAGCAAAATTTTCCTTCAGTCCAACGTTCAACCCCGTGCCTTTTCGTGAAAAAAATTACTCGCGTTCGACAGGTCCTTTTGTATCCGTCGGGGAAAAAAGGTTAATTTCTTATGTGTTGGGCCATGTTATTCCCTCGAGCTCCTATTAATCTTTGGGGAGACCCTCTTTATGCAGGTCGACTGAGGGAAATTGCGTGACGTTGGAATTGCTCAGAAGGGCGCGAGGCCGGAAGTGCTTTTAGCCTCTCAAACGAATTCTGAAACTCGTTAATTAACGAAAGAGAGAAAGGTGGTTTTTCGTTTTGTCGTGTATGTGGGACAAATGCAAAATCTGTGTCCTGAGGAATTGAACCTCAGACCTACGGATTCCGCGCTTTGATGCTCTACCACTGAGCTGTAGAGACCACGGTGAGCTAAGCCATGGTGCATCTTTAATTATCGAACTCAAGAGTTTGCCAGCTTTCTTATTGACTTTCAATATTCTCTAATATCGTCTTCCATCATGTTCAGATGCCGACTGTGAATAAACTCGAGTCAATTTCAATTAAACTAAAGATCGGTAAGAAATGGCACCTGGTGCAATTGGTGCTTATCAACCTCCATCTGTCACAACAGCTATATGGTATCATGAGTTATTCAGCTTGTTAGACTCTGCTTCATCAAGGAGTGATGACCTCCTCCTGCTTGGTGATTTAAATTGCATGTTAATGGATCCTGGTACCAGTGGTCTTGAGCTTCTAGACTTGTGTGATATATTCAACCTGGACTGTTTGATAGACAAACCTACAAGGATTACTCAGTGATCTCAAACCTTAATTGATGTAATACTTACTAGCAAGAGTAGAAGGTTTCTTAAATCTGGAGTCTTTGAACCTCATCTCAGTGACCATTCCTTTGTTTACACCATTATGAGATCATTTTCTAATTATCATAGATCAAGGAAAGTTACTTATAGGAACTTCAAAGATTATAACAAGGACAAGCTTTTCGATGATCTGGCCTTAATTCCCTTTCATGCTATCTCTGTGTTTGATGATGTATCAGATCAGGCTTGGGCCTTTAACAAGCTATTTACTGATGTCATAAATATTCATGCACCCATTAAACAATTCCATCTTAGGGGTGGGCATGTGCTATACCTGACTCCACAGTGGAGGAAAGCAATTCGGCACAGAAACAATTTATGGAGGAAATACAGACATGAACCTTGTATTACCAACTGGAATTTGTACATGAAGCAGAGAAATTTGTGTACTTCACTTACATGGAAGTCAATAGCTAATTACTTTCATCAGAAAGCAGACCAGTGTTCTTCTAAGCCAAAAGATTTCTGGAAATTCTTTGGTTCTCTTTTTCATTCTAAGAAAGGTCAGGCAAATGACATTGTTTTACAAGAAAATAATGACTTTATTACAGATAAGTCTACCATAGCTAAATTATTTAATGAATACTTTTTTAGTATTTGTGATAATTTTCCTTTACCAAATAAGGATATCTATGGTTCTGATTTTTCAAGCCATCCTAGTATCCTAACCATTAACAGCTTTATGTCTACAACTAATGATCAGAATAATCAATTTAGTTTACATCCCACTTGCGCTTTTACTGTTACTGATATAGTTCTCTCTCTTTCTTCTTCAAAATCATCAGGTTATGATAATATCCCTATTCGCCTAGTTAAAGATAGTATTCCCACTATTTTGCAAGTTCTATCTAATTCATTTAATTATTCTATTGCTACATGTACCTTTCCTACTTGTTGGAAATTGGGTCAAGTCACACCTGTATTTAAAAAGGGTATTGAATATTCTAAAAGTAATCATAGACCTATTACCACTCTTGGCCACTTTTGGTAGTATATTGGAACGAATCATTGCTAGTCAGTTGAATGAATTCTTTAGTGACAAGCTTTCCCAATTTTTATCAGCCTATCGTCACCATTACAGCTGTGAGACTACTTTGATAAATTTATTGGAAGAGTTTCGAAATGGTCTGGACAAACAACATTTCGCTTCTATTATTAGTATTGATCTGTCCAAGGCCTTCAACAGCTTGCCACGTGATTTAATTTTAGCCAAACTTGCTGCCTATGGTATATCATCCAAAAGTTGTGCATTTATAGGTAATTACTAACTGATCGCTTACAGAGAGTAAAATAAGGCGATCAATTTTCAGATTGGAGTCCTGTTCTTAGAAGAATTCCTCAAGGGTCTGTACTAGGTCCCCTTCTTTTTAATATTTACCTAAATTATTTACTATTATTTAGTCTTCAGTCCAAAATAAGTTCATTTGCCGATGATACTCAGATCTTTGATATTAATAACGATGTTTCCCTATTACATGGACACCCAGAAACTGATCTTGTCACTGCTCATTCTTGGTTTTGCTCTAATGGCCTTGTGATGAATCCAGATAAATGTCCTGCCATGTGGCTGGGTAAGAGCAATGACACTACTATACCCTGTTTTTCCATTAGGAGTCAGGAGATCAGTTTTGTGGGGGTGTGTTAAGCTACTGGGTGTAAACGTTGATCATGACTTAAAGTTTAATGAACATATAGGTAACATAGCACGAAAAGTTAGCAAGCAAATTCAAATTTTACAAAGACATAAAAAATTAATGAACATCCATGCCAAGGTTAAATTATATAATGCCTATCTTTTGCCTCATTTAAATTACTGTTCTATTGTATGGCATCATTGTGGGTAGGAGGCGGCGTGGCCGAGTGGTTAGGGTGGTGGACTTGTAATCCGGTGTCCCGGGTTCAAGTCCTCCACCCTGCCACTCATTGGATTTGTTCTCGGTTGCCCCTAGTTCAACTCCTCGGCTGCGCTCTGTAAATAGCCCACTGGTCTGCCTCCTGCCAGTGGGGATTTTTAAGCACTTAGTTAGTCTACATTGTGGCTGAAAAGCCCCTAAGGGGGAGCTTCAATTAACGTATATGATTATTATTATTATTATTATTATAAAAGGTAATTCCAACAAATTGGAACAACTTAATGAACGTGCGTTGCGCTTTATTTACAATGATGGTAAAAGCTCGTATGAGGAATTGTTATTGCGTTTTAAGCATCCTACTTTGTTCAATAGAAGAATTCATAATATTTTAGCATTGGTATTTAAAGCTTTGCATGGGTTGGTTCCAGAATTATTTACTTTACGCAACTGCAAGATTAATCTGAGGGGGGATAATATTCTTATGGTACCCAGGGTTAATACTACTAGCTATGGCCTCCATTCATTGGCCTATCAGGGTATTAAGCTATGGAACTCTCTTCCCAATAACATAAAACTGCTACACGAATTGAGTCAATTTAAATCCGAAATTTCTAAATTGAAATTCGACCTGTAGAATAAATTTTACTTAGTTTTTATCTTGTTTAGAAATTATATTTTAGTATCCTTTGCTTTAGAATTACATTTGTATTTTATATATATATAGTATTTGGATAGTTAGTGATTAGATTAATTTTAAATATTTTAAATTTAGATAATTTAACTTGGGGATATTAGCATGTATTTGCTATCTTAAATTCAAGTATAAATAAAGTTATTGTCATTGTTGTCATTGACATGACGCTTTCGGTATTGGTGATCCTGGCAGTATACAGGACACTTGTCTTTCATGAACCTAGAAATAGTATAGCCCATCTAGTCTCTGTGGTAGAGCAATCAACAAGCGTGCTAAAAAGCAAACTCAAATTGTGTTTATTTTTTCGCTTTGAAGTGATGCCGCTGTGTTCACCACAAGAGGCGCTCATACAATAGGGAGCGTTTACAACAAGGTGCTCTATCGAGAGTACACAGATAGTACCTTCACCACGAAGAAGGACCACCCAAAATACCTCGGCTTCCTAGGGCCCATATTGAAGGGCGAGGAAGGAGACACGCTTGAGATCCACTTCAAGAATAGAGCCAGTAGGAAGTTCTCGATGCATCCACACGGAGTCTTCTACAGGAAGGACTCTGAAGGTGCTTTGTACGAAGACAAGACCACAGGCAACGACAAGAACGATGATCATGTACCTCCTGGCGGAAGTCACGTGTACAGTTGGAAGCTCACAAATGCTCATGCGCCAACAGACAGCGACGATGACTGCCTTACATGGATATATCATTCGCACGTGCTGCCCCATAAGGATATTAACACTGGGTTGCTAGGTAATCTGGTGTGATAAATAGCTGAATCTACAATACATTTTTTAGCAGTCAGGTAGAAGAATATCCAGAGACAATCATTGAGCCTTTTTTTTTTAAAAGAAGTATCTCCCTAGTATTCTTGTTTGGCATGAAAGCTCCAGCAAGAGACACAACCAATTCCAGCAAATAAACAATATTATTTGCGAGCAGGACTGTAGCAGATATAAGACTGATTTGTTAAAGATTATATTCTAGACGAGAAATGGAGGAAAAAAGTCTTTTATTGCAAAATTTGGAGCTTTTCACTTTTTACGACAAGTCACATGATCATGTTTTGTTGCCCATTAACTTTGCGGATGAATGTCAGTGTCTGAGCAGCTGCACACTCACCCCTCCCCTAACCAACAACAGTCAACTGATAACAGGTAAGGATTACTGTTGGATTAGGGAAGGGGTAGGTGCGCATTTGCACAAAAACTGACATTGATCCAACTTTGTTAATTCATGTTGTTGTCTGTCTTTAGTACGCGTTGCATGCCTATCTGCACGCAGACCCAATTTTTTTCCTTTTTATTTTACTGATTATTTATTTGTTGTTTTATTCAACTATTAATTTTCCGCTTAAGTGGTTTTACCCCGTCAAAATAAAACGACGTGGGTTATTTGTCGATGGCAGGTACAAAAACTGCCATTTGCGGGAGATGATGAAGACGCACCACGTTGCTCTGGATCTGAGCTGTCCTTTGCTCAATGAATCTTGCGCTAAAGCGGAGAATTGTTACTTTAATTATTTTAGGAATCATGTTGACTTGTAAAAAGGGAGCTTTATCCGGCGATGGACGTAAAGGAGTAGACAAGGAGTTTGTTGGACTTTTTACTGTGCTGGATGAAAATGAAAGTTGGCTTCTTCAGAAGAATATCGACGAGTTCTGTAGTGATCCTTCGGGAGTGAAAACAGATGACGAAGATTTTCAAGAGAGTAACAAGATGCATGCCATAAACGGTTACTTCTACGGCAATCTGCCCGGCCTGGAGATTTGTCTGGGAGATTCTGTCAAATGGCACTTGGCTGGGATCGGAAATGAAGTGGACATTCACACGGGTGAGTTTGTTGGGATCTGTCAATGATTAAGATTAGATATTAAATTGATAAGAAGCTAAATTGAGAAGATTAGATCTTCGTCTACGCTCGAATAATCTCGATGTTAAGCTTTCGAAAGGATTTTGCTAGCCTCCTCTATCTAAGGGCTAACGACGAAGGGCTAACGCTCGAAACGTCAGCTTTTGTAATCGTTACCATTTCAACTTTGTTGATATATCCAAATTATTTCATTACTCCCACCGATGCAGCCCCAAACAGTTTCTTTCGAAACTATCAGCCTTTATTCCTCTATCTAATAGTTCGCCTACCGGTTAGTGCTCTTTTGGCTCTTGTTTAATGTTTGTTTCTTGTTTCACAAATGCAGCTTACTTTCACGGACAGTCTTTCATTATCGATGGTCATCGCAAAGATGTAGCCTCTCTTCTACCGGCAACTTTCGTGACAGCATCTATGAAAGCGCTGAATCCCGGAACTTGGATGTTGAACTGCCTTGTCAACGATCATTATAACGCTGGTATGTACGCCTTGTACAACGTCACGAAGTGTAATGGCAAGAGTAATTACGTGCCAACGGTGAGTGGCGGGAAAACCCGGACGTACTACATCGCGGCAAACGAGGTACCGTGGAACTATGGACCAACTGGAATGAACAACATGGATGGCCAGAGTTTGACGAAACCTGATAGGTAAACTGGCTATAAAAGACGGAGAGTCTATTCCTCTTGAACCAACTATATTTTGATGTAACGTAATGCACCCATAGGTTTTTCGATCGAATGACCAAACAAATTTCCATGGCCAATCAGAACCAGGGTAAAATGTCACTAAAAGCCATTGAGAGCATAACTTAGAAACAAGCGCGGGAAAGGCAAATTACCAAGTCGTAATCGGTTTCAGTTTTGCATCTGATTAGTTGAGCTTGTGGAAGGAGTTAGTTTTCTAGACCAATCACAGAGTAAGAGTAAATGACTGAGTAAGAGCGGACTAAACACAAATACAATACATTCCCAAATTACTTTCGACACTAATGAGTGCTCTTTTGAAGAGATGTCTACTCCAAAAGGTTCCCCAAGCCATGATTAAATAGTGACATGCATACACATGAACTACAGTAAATAGTATACTTGAAACTGTTGCATGCAAGTGGAATTATGCCATAGAACTGTTTTGCATTGAAATATGAACGTTGTTGCAAGATAGTTCTGCTCTTTTTATATGTGAGCTGAGAGTTTGTCTTCATTAAGATTGCATTTTTTCCCGGCACTCAACCGTGGTTTCCAGTGTTCCCCTAATTTTTATTTGCTTTCACTTAATTCTTACCGGTTTGTAAAGCTGTTTTTTTCACGCAATTGTGTGACAATGAATTGGTCACACATTTGTGTGACGACCCACTACGGACGCTGTTATAAGTAACAAACATCGTTTTCGTTTCTTTTATCAGCGACTCAGCTGTGTTCTTTGCTCAAGGTGCTGACAGAATTGGTGGAACGTACACCAAGGCGTCGTATGAGGAGTATACGGACAGTACTTTTTCGGTGAAGAAGGAAAAACCGAAACATCTCGGGTTTCTTGGGCCTGTGATCAGGGCAGAAGTTGGTGATGTGATCGAGGTCGTGTTCAAGAACAACGTAAGAAAGCTTTAATCGAAGCTCGAATGCGATTTATTTATTAAGCTCTTCTTGGCTTTCGTTCCAAAACTAACAACTTTCAGAGAACTGAACGGCGCTTTTCGCTTTTAAACCAAAACGTTGCCAATCATATTAATGTAACAGAATAAATTTACATGTGAAAACAGTGTTCTCGAGTTGTGTTCGCTACGAACACGCCTTCTAATATGTTGGCTTCTAATATGCCCAACTTTCTCTCGACCCTTGTCTACGTCAGTCATTTGTGGGATGAAGAAAAACATTTTTTGATAAAGGAATGAAACCTCGAAGTAATATTATGCCTATATGTGGAGAAACACCACTGAATAAACCAGTCGGAAACGAGTGTGGGGAATTTCAAATAGGAATACACAGCATATGAATTTTGCAATTTCAGATTTTCAAGTTGTTGGGAAAAGTCGTCCCTAGTTTTTTCGTCCCGCATTCAAAGAAGGATTGTAATGCTTACCCTACTTTTACCACTGTTTCTAAGTTAGTTTTGCTCTTTGGACAGGCAAACCACAACTACAGTATTCAGCCGCATGGAGTTTTCTTCAATAAGTCAAACGAGGGAGCCTTGTATCAAGATAGAACATCCGGGGCTCAAAAAGCTGACGATATCGTGCGACCGGGCCAGAATTACACTTATCGGTGGACTGTGCCCGAGGAAGTGGGTCCTAGTCAGAGTGACTCCAAGTGCATCACATGGTTGTACTATTCCAGTGTGGATCCTGTCAAAGACACATATTCTGGTGAGTTTTTATTGAGGGTCCTGGAACTAGGGTAAATTAAAGATGAATGTAAAATGTGTTTTCGACATTTTGAAAAGAAAAGTGTTAACGTGTGAAGTAAGTTGTTCATTATACGTAGGAAAAGGCGGCTATTTACCCCAAACAAAGAGACAATGAATTCGAAAAGCCATGGCCACACTTTGGAAAACTCAAGCGTTTTTCAACCTTCACGAATTTCCGCTGACAACGCCCTGATTGGAATCCTTTCTCGCAAATTGTTTCAGTCTTCAAGCGAGTGTGAAATCTCTGGTTGGTCCTACCAAGTATGTCCCTAGATAGGAACAAAAATATCATCAGTTTACGATGTTATCAATTGGTAAAGCAATTTGCCAACTTAAAAAAAAGACCATCACCTGAAGCTTGCATGGAGTTAGGCTCACTAGAACATTGTATTATTTAGCATTTTGTTTGATTTTTAAGTAAGTAGTGATGCGTTGTTGGTTTCTAGGTCTTTTTGGTCCATTGCTGACTTGTAAAAAAGGATCATTAAAGGACGACAACACACAGAAGAGCATCGACAAAGAATTCGTGCTGCTGTTTACTGTGACTGACGAGAGCGCGTCCTGGTATCACGAAGAGAACAAGAAGAGAGCGACTAATTCTAGTACAATTAACGATGGTAGGGAAAATATTATAGTCAGTTGATCACTGAGATTCGTCAATGATCGTTACTGATCGACTTTGATCGCTAGTAACGTCAGTTATCTTCCGTTGTCGGCCTTGATTGACAGTGATCGACCGTGGTGGTCAATGGCTGGTTGTGGTCACTTGAAGATCTTCATTTATCGGCAGGGATCGTTAATAATTGGCTGGGATCCCTATCAATATTACTGTTTGTTTGAAAGGACTTTGATTACAAAAACTGCGCAGAAGGTGTTTAAGAACTTGTAACAAAGACAATTACTTAATAACTTTAGTTTCTATCGCATAACGTATGCGACCTGATGACACTCTTTGTCGAATAATCTTGTCCGCAATTAACAGTCATTGTATAGTGTTATACTTCGGAGAACCGTTTTGGTGTTTCATCCGACCAGGTGTTAGCGTTTATTGCTTCGAACATAAAATGTTATATTCTTTTGTTTTCGCTCTTTTCGCAATGCCGTTTTCCTTCATGGCTTCCTTTTCCATGAACAAAATGGCAGCGCGAAATTCTATATCATAGATCAAGTTAAAATCTGTTAGATCTTTCTCAAAGTCTGCGATTCTCAAACTGGAAAGCCTTCCCTGGTCTCTATGTGGAACACGCCCCAACGACAGAAACTGGAGAGAGACCCAGACATACAAGAAGAAAGACTAACAGATAGGTAGAGAGATAAGCGGGCAGTCAAAAAGGAGAGAAAAACTGTCAGTTGGACTAGCAGTGGGCAGACAAGTAGACGGACAATAATACATGTGCAAATGGACTGCCTTTCACTGAGCTTTTCTGCCAGAATTTAACAGCTTTTAAATGTGGCTTGTCGGAATTTCTGATCTTAAATTTTGTATTCTGCTTGGTTCTTGTAGAGGATGAAGACTACCTTGAGAGCAACCTGATGCACGGAATCAATGGTTATCTGTACGCTAACCTTCCTGATCTAGACGTCTGTCTTGGGGACAAAGTGTCATGGCACCTGATCGGCTTCGGAAATGAAGTAGACATGCACACAGCTTACTTTTACGGAAACACGTTCTCTGATAACGGTCAGATGAAGGATACAGTCAGCCTTCTGCCAGGTAATAAGGCAGAGAGAGAGAGAGAGAGAAACCAATGCTCGCTTGATTTTTAGTTTTCAATTTTCTGCGGTGGGGACGGAAAACGATAATGCCAAACTGTGATAAATTTTAGTTTACTTATGTATATGTTTTCTATCTGCAATTAAGATGTCTTTTCTATATGTTTGGTTTTCGATTTGTTACGTTTAGACATGACCAGATTTACTGGCTATACCCCCCCCCCCCCGTGTCTCTCGGTTAGTTTTTCTCGCGAGCAAAATTACTCTGGAACCAAGGATAGAATTGAGGTTGGAGTGGGGAATCGTAAGAGGTCTTCTTTAATCTCCTCTTGTTCATCATAAATTACTTTTAAAAATTACTTTTCATAAAAAATTACTTTTATCCATATAAAAGCAACAAATCGAGGCGGTGGGGAGGATAAGAGATGGAAAATAACCAAACCTGTTTTGAACTGGTCGATCGGATGGTATGCTTAAATGGGAAACAATATTCACAAATCTTGGATGGTATTTTAAAGGGTCCACGACTAAACATAGCTGTATTACCAGTGAAGCCATTGAGAAGCCAATCATTTACTCAATCTGGAAAAGAAACAACAGGTTTTCCGGGAGTATGATGCAAGTTTTTTTTTTTTTTTTTTAAGGAGTGTTTTCTACACTAAAAATGACTCCTGATAATCCGGGAGAATGGGCGATAGTTTGTAGGACCAACGACCACTATTCAGCTGGCATGCAGGCGAAATATAAGGTGAACACGTGCGGTAAGGTGCAGGACAAAATGCCTCCTGGGACTGTTCGACAGTACTATGTTGCAGCAATTGAGGAGGAGTGGGACTACGCGCCCACTGGAAAAGATGTGTTGGAAGGGAAACCGCTGGAAGATAGCGAGTTAGTACACAGTTTCATGCATTTCAATGTAATTTCAATGTACAATGTCATGCGTTACGCTGGTCACGCAACACAGTAATTATCTAACGCTCCTCTCGAGGTCACAGATGAGCGTAATGTCGCGGATTTCATCCGCTTTTTCATCGTGACCTTTTCTCTAACAAGTTTGATTTTCAGATCATAATTCCAGATGTGGATCAAATCTCAGCAAGGTCAAAATTACATCAGCATTTGATTACAGGTCTTTCGCCAATTTCTTTCCTGACTTCTCACTATATTTTGTAAATTAACTGTAGAAGCACCGTTTTATCGTAGTTTTATAGCTCTTGTGCCATATGAAGTATCTATTTATACAACGAACCATTAAAAAAAGTAAACAACTAATGTTTGATCCTATGAAACTTGTTTTGCTATTTCAGTTCAGTGTCTATCCAGCGTTTAACTCTTTACCCCCCAAAGCGATTGACATGTATTTTCTCCTCGCAAATTCAGTACCCTCATCAGCAATCAGAGGTTATGAGAAAAGACTCATACCAGTATAATCTGGCGGAAGCCAATATCTTCATCTAACGCCCCGCAATGTATCGCAATAGCCCTTATCGCATTTACGCCCACTGTACGAGAGCTCATCGGATTTTGAAGTTTCGAAACGAGGCTATCGGGTCACACAGGTAAAACTTTCAAGTAAAACCGAAGCAAACGGCTACGTTTGGAGGCATTTTTATTCATTTTCTTAAAGAGACAGCGTTTTCTCGTAATGATTAGACATTGTATTGCGTACGGGTGCAACAGTCTATTCAGTGAATCGGCAACTGACGAGATCCACAAGATTAGGATCGAAACCGCGGTCTTGCCTGACCACCTACAAAAAAATGTTAGAAGACATTCTAGCGGCAGTTGGGCTACTTAACGCCCCGGGCCAAAACAGTGCCATTGAAAACGAAGAAAACATGGAAGCCGCATATGACACCGCCAGCGAAAATGATCTACTCGGTAAGTCCGAGGATGACGAACAAATCCCTCCTTACCAAACGCCTAGCGGGAAAAGACCTAAAGAACAACGTCAAAGCCGGAACAGCACCAGCCGACCAAGGACAGAGCAGTATAAGAAACGTCGCCGCTACAGCCCATCCACGGAAATAAGAAAAACGAGCCAAAACCTATCTGCGGAGGACAAGATCAGCCAGGCCGAAAACGCGATCAAGGCGCTACAAAGGCACAAAGAAAAAGAACTTGCCCAGAATCCATAATTATAAAATATAGGGCGGGCGCCAAAATAAGAGCGGACGAGGATTTCAAAAAAGAGATAAAGCAAATCCGTAACAACGCGGAGCAAGAAACAGTAAAGGCGATCATGTGCTTCCATGAACGTGAAATACAGAAAAGAAAACGAGCCAAGACGGCTGGAACACTGAACACTAAGAATTGTAGTATGATCAAATTAGCGCGCGTGGTGCAAGCTAAAGCAGTCAAGACAATGTAACGATCGAGCTAGTCAAAAAAGTAGCTGTTAATCTCTAGGAACAAATCGCTCAGTTCGGCGGTATGATGAAATGACTAGGAACAATGGAGAGTAGGGAATTTGAAAAGTACACACGTGTATTCTCTGACTCCCAATACAAACATGGGGCCAAAAAAAACGGATTTCAAAAGCCAAGCGGCTAGCAACTAACAAGCGCAGGGAGCGCAGAAAAGTCAGACGCTAAACACGTTCAACTATCAAAATAGAGGCGAACAAAACGCACATAAAAACCTCTCAAATAAAGAACTTACAAACGACCAGATTAATTTACGGGCAAAAGGGCTTAAATTCATTCCAACACCTGCTACAAAACAAAAACAGATCAGGCAACAACTATTGTGTGACTTTGATCAGTTCGCAAGGAGAATGCGTCTGATTTACATATTCCGAGGGGTGGACAAAAAAAAACCCATCCCTGCCACGTCAAATCTACATGGATACCGCCAATACAAAAATCAGTAGCCCTTGAAAGCTGTTTAGAAGAGGTTAAAAGTGACCTTTCAGGAATAGAAATTACAAAGCCAAACGATAATTTGCTTCCCGCCGAACGCAAGGCGCTGAGGGCCTTGAAACGTGACTCTGAGTTAAACCTCAGAAAGGCCGACAAAGGAACAACAACCGTAGTCATGAACAAACGCGACAAAATTTTGCCGTTCCTTTCCGAAATGACATTCTTTCGGCAGAAAAAAACGCAGATTCCAGAGTTTTGTATGGTCTGACATGGAGTGTTTCTGGTGTTTCTCGAGAAACGTTGACCCGATAGCCTCGTCCTGAAACTGTAACTCCGCGGACCCTTTGCATTGCAGACACAAATGCGATAAGGGCTATTACCAATCGAATCTGTCAGTGGAGAGCTTAGGGGTTAAATGAGAATAAAAGATTGAACGTGAAAATGATTGTGTTTTTTACATTTCAGTTTTATTTAACTCCTTTGAGCGGTGTTTTGACTTGCCACATTTTTTTTTTCGTTTGTCCACAGAGACGCTTCAACATTCACTGTCAATAGCGCCAATCGAATTGGCCGTAAGTACAAGAAAGTTTTATACCGCGAATACACCAGTGCCCAGTTTTCCCAACAGAAAATGAGAACCGAGGCTGAGAAGCACCTCGGGGTATTGGGTCCTATGTTGCACGCTGAAGTTGGAGACACAATCGAGGTGACGTTTAAGAATATGGCCAGAAGAAATTATTCCATGCATCCACATGGACTGTATTACACGTAAGTCAAGGCAGTGGCTTGTGGTTACTGTTACTGAGGGAAAATATTATGGGTAACATTGCAGACGCAATAGTCATAAAGGTTAGGACGCTAAACTCCGTTTTGAAAGTCTTGGGTTCTAGCCTTGACCGGATTATTTTCTTTATGGTAACTGAGAAGTCAGATGATAAGAATGTTTAAACTTCCTCTTTCATCAACCTTTTTTTCTTGTAGGAAGAGAAACGAGGGATCAGATTATGATGATGACACATTGCCGGGTGACAAAATCGACAACGCAATTCATCCCGGTCAAATCTACACCTACAAATGGCAAGTTCCTGAACGCGCGGGTCCTGGACCAAATGGTCCAACCTGTGTCACGTGGGCTTATTACTCTGACGTCAATCCTATAAAAGACACAAACAGTGGATTGGTGGGACCGCTAGTCGTATGCAAAAAGGTTAGTTCGGCCACTGGTCTTCGCACAGTACTCTGTCTACCTCAAAAAAGAGACGAGAAGGGGGGGGGGGGGGGAGAGTTGGGGAGAGTTAAAAAGGTATGCGAATCTGAGGGAACGCGCTAAATTTTGGTCTAACCCATCGATATGCCGTTATTTTATGTTCTATTCAGGTAAATGGCGGGACGGCGTTACAACGCGTGGCACACTAAATTACCAAGCTGTCGGGTATTAAAGTCAAGATTTCGAGGGCTTAATTTAGCAAACCACGTTTTCTTACTCCAGATAGGGGCACATTTTTTATCCATCTGCTCATATATTTGCTGGTGTTTAGGTAACACGGGGAGGAAAACTCCACTATTACAAGTTTTTAAATTGATCAAACGACTATTATTTTTATGAAAAAAAAATTCTGCAGAACACGCTGACAGCAACAAATTCTAGAAGTGATGTAGATCACGAGTTTGCGCTGTTGTTCACGGTCCTGGATGAAAACGAGAGCTGGTATTTAGACGAGAACATTGACAAATATTGCACGAGTCCCGGAAATAAAGATCAGCTCAAAGGTGACGCAGACTTTCAGGAAAGTAACAAGATGCACGGCGTGAATGGTTTCGTGTTTGCTAACGGGGATGGTTTCAAGATGTATCAGAATGAAAAAGTGGACTGGTACCTACTTGGTATGGGTAACGAGGTTGATATGCATACAGTCCATTTCCACGGCCAAACTTTTCTTCGTGTAAGTAACAATGAATTATGCCAGACTTACTGTTGTTTCCTGGGCTAAAGGTGATAGAGGCCATCTGTACACCTATGTAAATGTAAGTCTAACATGGTTAGGAGGGGTGAATGGTTACGGCAACTGGAGAAAACCAAAGTCAAAGCGGTGTTGCGGTTTACGTTGGTAGCCTCCAGACCTTTTGTTTATGTGTTTATTCATGCATTGCAAATGAATTTATGAATGGAATGTTTGTAGTAGGCGCCCATTTCGTCATGATTGGAATTTTGTTGAATACTTTGCGCGGTCAGTTCCCAAACGCCTTCTAAAGACGTAACATGGGCTGCTTTCCCACTTGGTGCCCGAGCATTAGTGCCAGGGCATCGGCACAAAATGGTGCTGTGTTCAGACACTGGATACCCGATATGTCAGTGCCCGGTTCACGGTGCCCGAATTCTGGCGTGGGTACTTGAAAAAAAGGTGTGTTCACATAACTGTCCATCAAGAATCGTGCTGGGGCACCAAGAGTGAACACAGCAGTGGAAATCTGTCGGGTTTGATAACCAGTACGCTTTACTAACTATGTTCCTACAAAGTTTTGACCAACAGTTTTCTTGATAAGGACCATTTCTGTGCTATTTGATTCAACGACTCTCGTTAGAGAAAAAATTTTAAGTAGAGCACATCCTTATCATATTTAGTCCTATGTCTTTGTTTCATGCCAGGAGTTTCAATTAACGCCGGCTGCTGGCGGTCTACCGCCGTCTATAAATATATCTTAGAGACCTTTAAACTTCTGTGTAGTACCGCTGATTATTTGTGCCGTAAGAATACTAAGTGTTACTACACGCCAAAACGTCTAATAACCTATTTATTATTCAACTGGTTCATTTCATGCGCATTTCTTAAAAGTAGGAAAAGCAAGGCAGATAGAGAAGCGTGGCGCGCACAGCTGACCGGTTTAACAGATTTTTTTTACACTACACAATAACCAACTATGTATTTTGCAGGAAATTTGTACTTGATTCGCGCGTTATTTTTACTCTACCTAGCGCAGTCGAATATCTGATCTGTTTAGCTTGCGAGCACTCGTTTTGATGCCTACAATAATGGGAATAACAAACCGCCAAAGGGGAACTGGGCTTTACGGCAGCTTTTCCGGGAGCACCATCCCATTGAACCATCAGTAGCCGCTTATGTAAAAAGTTTTCGATGCCTCTGCACGCTCCTGATAGTTGAGAGACGTTTTAGTCTCGTAACCAGATTTAGCCTTTGTCTGTTTTCCTTGTTCATCAATTTGCTTGTAAATATTTGGAGGAGGACGCTTGCTGAGGAAACTCCTCTTCTCACAAACGTTTCTCTAAATTGATTCAAATATTTTTCAACAGAAACATGTCGGTTATCACCGCGAGGATGTGTACGATCTCTTCCCAGGAGTCTTTGCAACCGTGGAGATGATTCCAGACAGTGTAGGGGTTTGGTTGCTTCATTGTCATGTGAATGATCACATGGTCGGTGGAATGCAAACGCTTTATACTGTTTATGGTATGTTTCATGCCTTTTAGAGTCCTGTGGAAAACCCTTTTAGCCGTGCCTAACATCTTCTGTTGTATTAAAATTGAAAGTAGATTGAAGTGTGTTGATATTTATTCTAATCAAGAAAATATGAAATTTGTTTGAGTTTTGTTTGCATCTTCTGTTACGGCATCAGTGTTTGACTGTAAAATGATCGTTGAGCAGTAAACTGACTTACGCTTTGCACATTTACGCTTCAGTTGCGTAAATTATAGGTTACAAAGTTTGTGAGAAGAAATGATTTACTAAATCTAACACATCTTGTTACAACAGACAAATCAACTGATCCAAGCGCCGCGGACCTGACTGCAAGAAGCAGTTTCATTATATGTTTGCTGCTAGCTGTGGGTGTGATGGTGATCTAAAGCGAGAAAGAAGACGTCGAAAAGCGAGCAGATAGTCGCCCTGTGTAGACCCAAGAGCTGGTAGAGGCAATTCTAGATTGAAACAGAAGTAGGTGCGGTATTAACGGAATCCGCCACATAGATGTGTCTTAGACTGTAACAAAACTTCTGGAGAGGAGTTTAGAAACATATGAGCCTATTTTTTCGCCTGCATTGGGAACTTTCGTTTGGGAAGAGATAGCAGAGTGTGTTTAGTTTTAAAAACTAACACACTTCTGCTCTCCAGAAAGTAACGATTAAAACAAAATTAGGTGCGATGATTACAGTAGCCGCCAAATAGATGTGTCTTAGACGGTAACAAAGGTTCTGGAGAGGAGTTTAGAAACATATGAGCCTTTTGTTTTCGCCTGCAGCGGGAACTTTCGTTCAGGAAGAGATAGTAGAGTGTGTCTAGTTTTAAAAACTAACACAATTCTGCTCTCTAGAAAGTAACGATTTGAACAAAATTAGGCGCAGTACTAACAGTAGCCGCCAAATAAATGTGTCTTAGACGGTAACAAAGCTTCTGGAGAGGAGTTAAGTAACATATGAGCCTTTTGTTTTTCGCCTGCAGCGGGAGCTTTCGTTTAGGAAGAGATAGTAGAGTGTGTCTAGTTCTATAAAAACCAACACACTTCTGCTATCTGTAACAAAACTTTTAGAAAAGAGTTCAGTAAAAGGAGAGCCTTTTTTTCGCCTGCAGCGGGAACTTTCGTTCAGAAGGAGATAGCAGAGTGTGCTTAGTTTAAAAAACTAACACAATTCTGCGGCATAGGTGTGGTAAAAAGAGAGTCCTGAAGAAAAAGAGAGGGGAATGGGGAGAGGTATGATTCTCAGTTCCTCCTTCAAACTTCGCCCATATCCAACTTCTAAGCTTTTTTATGTTAATCTCAGACCCATTTTCATAATTTGTTTTCGATTTCCAATCCCATAAACTCAAATGTTGTCAGTAGACAACTCCTTTCCATATTTCCTCTTCAGGTCTCTTTGTTGCAAAATACAGCTTTTAAGTACTGTTTGTATGGCATGACTGCTGTGTGGGACTTCTTTGAATTTAGTCTGCGTAGCTTGACCAGTGTGTTGATTACCTAGCAGTTTATTTTTCAGAAGTTCAAAACAGACAAACTGAAGTTTTTGACGTACATCTTAAAGTACTCATGAATGAAAAGTAGTTTTTCAACAAGGATTAATGTTTTGAGTTAATAAGCTGAAGTTAGATGAGAATCCTCTAATTTTCGTCATATTTTGTTTTTTAAGAGAAGGAACTTGCATGCTTCAAACTTTGCAAACGCATAGACAAGTGTTAAAATAAAGAAGTAATTCCACGTGAGCATTATTTATTACTTTACACATTGAACTCACTGTAAGGGTCTCTTATTTTGAGCCTGGTAACCGGTAGTCAAGCCCGGTTACCAAATATAACCAAGGCGTCAACGATCGTCTCGGTAACCGGAATAAGTTGTTGCTATGCAACGGGTCTCTAAAGGGTGGAGTGTCTCAGTTGTGAGCTTCTTCTTGAAGTGCCTCATACTGCTGCTCTTTCTTGTGCATCAGTGGGTTCTCATTTATGCAACGAAAAGGATGAGCAAATTGAATATCTACCACAGGCAAACATTTACTTTTCGTAAATTTTTCGGGTACGCGGTTGGTCACAAACCTCAGAGGGTATAGGGCTCCGCTGAGCAAATTTCGCTCTGGACCTAATTGACA
Source organism: Stylophora pistillata (assembly GCF_964205215.1). NCBI lineage: Eukaryota > Metazoa > Cnidaria > Anthozoa > Scleractinia > Pocilloporidae > Stylophora > Stylophora pistillata. The sequence goes on along the minus strand of NC_142527.1, from coordinate 11,177,207 downwards.
CCAGGTTCGAGTCAGCGAGGGTTCGAGTTATTCGAATTCGAATATATCGGTGATATTTTGCAAATAATCTTCCTTTTGAGAAAGTTAGCAACTTGCTGCCCAGCTAAGGACAAGTTTGATAGTGAGAATCCTTCTTATGAGTTTTTCCCCCGGAGTGAAATATAACGTAAGTTCTACTATTATTGCCAAATTGTACAAGATACCGAATTTTGCAGCCAATCAGCAAAAGTTTTTAAACGTTATTGCTGAATTGGGTAATTCACAGAACAAAATGCACCTCCGGCTAGTCATGCTCACTCAGCGTATGCTAAAATTTGATGGAGGACAATTTGGGTGAGAAAGAAAGTCAACATTTTAGAAAGGTTCTCTCTTCTCGAGGCGTGGTGGCCTCATGGTAAGTGCGCTCGACTCCGGATCGAGCCCTGGCTGGAGACATTGTGTTGTGTTCTTAGGTAAGACACTTTTACTCTCAGTGTCTCTCTTCACCCAGGTGTTTAAATGAGTACCGGCAAATTTAATGCTGGGTGGAACCCTGGGATGGACCAGCATCCCATCCAGTGGAAGGAGTAAAGATACTCATAGTCGATTCATGCTGCGGAAACCAGAGTTAAGCGCCGACCGGACGGGCCACTTGGCTTATATACAGACTTCACCTTTACTTTTTCTCCTCACAGTAGTTTGTACCAACGGCATAACAAACATCACGGCTTCTAATTGGTACCACTGTGTTCCCCTGAAACAGGTAACTATGGCGTGAATGAGACCAAAAATTTTGGCGGGTTGAAGTTCCAGATACCTCTGCCTACATTATATAGCACTTTTCCAGGTCGTTTTTCGTGTCCACGTTCTTTAGTTGTATGCAAACAACCGATCGCGAAACTGCTGCGAAGAAGAATAGAAAACTGGAAATGTCAAACCACTTAAGAAAACTTCCTTTGTCTATTTTCATTAATTTAACGGGGAAAGTTTATCACCAACCCTTGACTACATCTTTTAGATCCAGGTTTTTCTCTGAATATCCAAACATTGACAGAGGATCATTAGCAAACTCGCACCCGATCAATTTGTAAACATTGTAGTTACAGAGCGGACAGAGCTACATGAACTGAAGATGGATGAGAGAAGAGCCATCGACAAGAACCTGACAGACTGGGGCCTACATAAAGAGAATATCAGCTCAGTGATATTTTCTTGCTTACATTCAGTTCGATTTGATGTGACCCACCCAAACTATGATTAGCAAAGATGTTGAGGTTTACAGTGAAACACGATATTTTGCCTCTTAAAACTGTTCTTCTGAAAAGTCTTAAGGCACAACTGAAAGCAATATTTAAAAAGCCAAGAAAAACCAACTGACAAAGAATAATTAAACCACAGGCAAAGTTGTTTTTTTTTTTGTTTTCCTTTGTTTATTTTTTGGTTACTGTTGTTTTCCCCAATTGGAATAAGTTAGATGGGAGCGTGCAAGTTTCTTCTTACCGTCTAGACAATTCGCGCCGGTTTCATTCAGTTCACGCAATTTACGTGTCACTGCAAGATGTTTTAAAACTCAACGATCCGACAAATTTGCGAAATGCGCAACTTGCGAGTTTTTTTCGGCCTTTTTTTTGCTGCTTGTTGGATCAAGACCTAAAGGGTCAATGCCGATAGAAAAATTGGGTTGTCCTTCACGAGTTTTTTTCCCATATTTTAAAAAGAAGGAAAACTGTACTCCAGCTTAACAGGACGGCAACTCCGCAGCCAGGTAAAAAAAAAAACTCACGTCATCTTATTTACGTACAAACGTGCGTAAATAAAGATTTTGTTCATAGCGGCTCAATTAGACTTAGATAGGGCAAGCACGCGCGCTATATCATAACCCAGATTATGACCTAGCTTTTTAACTGTACCAGGACAGGGAGGATTGTCTGTCAGCTATCCAATGATAGTTCTGTTTCTCGCACCTCTGATCATGCGCGTGTCAAAGAACAACTTGTACTAGTCCCAGCAATTATATCCAAACGTAGT
>NC_142527.1:10980200-10990200 GCF_964205215.1 Stylophora pistillata | reverse complement strand
ACAAAAGAATGGGAGTACTTCGTTCCCAGCGGTCAAATTTAACTGCTCGTTTGACTGGAGTCGATGTGAAGACATGCGAAAGCTTCTAGTTTTTTTACGGTGAAATAAATATGTTGTTTATTTCGTTTACGGTAAAAGCGAATAAATATTTACCTAACAGCGGCCGGTAATTTTGAAGACTGAACAGCCTCAACGTACGTAAGTAACGAATAATGCTGGGTAAACCAATGAAATTTATTTTTCGAAACACGGTCTGGAATGTCGGAGACAAGTACTTGTATAATTTACCGAGTATTGCTGCCGGAAATTTTGAAGACTGAACGAACTCAACGTAAATTTACGAAATTACGGGTGAGTAAACTTTTATAAAAAAGATTTTTCGGAATGGGGTATGGAGTTTTGAAGAAGAAAGCTTGTATAACTTACCGAATTTTGGGGCCGGGAAGTTTGAAGACTGAAAGGACTCAGACTTAAAGAAATTTACTAAATTACGAACGAGTTAACTTATAAAATATATATTTCGAAACACGGTCTGGAATGTCGAGGATGAAAGCTCATACAATTTACGGAATAATGCGGCTGGGAATATTGAAGACCAAACGGACTCAATACAAATGTATTTGCGGAATTGACACGGCCTGAGATTTTGAAGACGAAACGGTTTTACCTCAAATCAGTAAATGTTTGAAATACTTCCCGACTTTCAAACTACAACGAAAACGGAATCAACTACCGGTAATACATGCAAAAACTAAATTTGAAATTTTCTTTGTCCTTGTGATTGGTTACTAAAATTCCCGGTAAAATTGTAGATACGGCCGTTTTTCAATGATATTTTAAAAATATACTTGTGTTGAGCCGGTTTCGCCTTGAGGTTTAGCCGGCCGTAATTGATATATTTATTTACATTGATCAAGCCCGTTTCGTGTTCAAAATTCGCGGCCGCAATATTCAGTAAATTACATAAGCTCTCACCTTCAGCATTCCAGGCCGTGTTTCGGAAAATATATTGTATAAAGTGAGTCGGCCGCAATTTGGTAAATTTAACTTTAGTCAGTTTAGTCTTCGAAATTACCGGTCGCCATTCGGTAAATATTTATTCACCTTTACCGTAATAGAAATGAAAAAATATTATATTTTTTTTGCTTTAAAAAAACTAAAAGCTTTCGCATACCTTCACATCTGATCTAGTCAAACGAACAGTGAAATTTGACCCTTGTAATGATTGATCCGCTGATGAACGAACTTCAATTTTTTTGTTCTAAACTCGTCTTGTGATTGGCTAAAAAACGTTGGGTTGCCCCGGTTGAGTTCGTGTCACTGTAAAAGTTGTTTTAACTGTTCTCCTTACCATAAAGATCTCCATTTCAGAAATAAAGTTCGACGTGCATATATAAACATATTACCGTCCCGATACTTGTTCGCAAAATTTTTTAAGTAAGTTCTTTTTTTTCAATCTTTGTACTTCGAGGCACACAGTTTTTAACAATGCACCAACTCGTGTTGAAACGGCACAGGGGTAGGGCTAGCTCTAAATTGAATTTGTAAAAAATTAACATCTTTTCCCACACACAGTTGTCTCACTTCTACACCTGGTGAACGCATACGATGGTAAGTACTGTCAGTCAGCCGCTTTTACTATTATTTAGGCATTTTTTTTTCCCAAGAGTGCTTTATGATCATCACATATGGAATTTGAATGGACAGAAATAGCGTAAGGCACGAAAACACGAAATATGGCGCTTTGAAATGTTGAACATACTCGAGCACCCTACACTGATGGCCTTGTTTGTGATTTATAACGTGACGACATTCGTGAGGAATGTGTTTAACATGCAGAGCAGTCTTGCCTAAACTTATCAAAGCGTATATATCACTGAGCGTTCTGTGAATGCTGCAGGGATTTGATCTGCATATTTTGTTTACGTTTTTATTTGAATGAAAGAAAAATAAAAGATGATGACAAACACGAAATCCTTTAAAGTACTTTTTAAAATGTTCCACTTCTGGAAGGAAAACCAAATTGTCATACTTCCAAAAAAGATAGTTTGATCATTTTATGATATGTTTTAACAACACAGAAATAATTTACAGTGCATTAACTTTCTCATATCCTAGTGTAAATAACTGACAAAATAATTATAATGATAAATCATTATAATTTGATGTTTAAGATTCTGAAAATCATCTTCCCCGTTACTGCGACACATTTTCCTTCAAGTTGAGTTTTTTGAAGTTGGTGTTAGATTAAGTCGATTAAGGTATCAACTTTCTGATGTTTGAGTATTCTCATCATCTGTTTGCTTGACAGTGTATAGATATTATAGGGAGAAATTATATATTAATCTCTTCTAGGAGTTGAAGGGCTAAGATTTGCTTGGTTCTCTCTCTATATAAGGACTCATTGCTGATGACTAACCTTGGAAAGTGTTTACTTTCAAATAATTCCTTGCAATTTCAATTTGTACCTCTGGGTCCCTCACTGGTTCTAATGGTTACATTTGTACCCCTTATTTTCTCAGCGACTATGATGCAAACAGGCCAGGTTATATTTTGAATATCATGGTACCCATTGGAAAAATCATAAAACTGACTTTCTTGAACTTTATCCTTGTTTTCCATTTCATTTTAACTGGAACTCTTTTGTCTCAAATTAAAAAAATGAAAAAGTGAATAAAAAATACTCTCTTTTTCAGCCTGCGTCCCTCCTGGAGAATCTATTAGTGCTTCAAGTGGTCACATTTCCAGCCGCAATTTTCTCAACAACTATGATACAAATACGATTTGTACCTGGAATATCACGGTACCCAGTAGGAAAATCATCAAACTGACCTTCTTCAACTTTACCCTGGTAATAAATGAAAACACAGACTGTTCTGGAGCGGCGGCAACAAGTGCCCGAGTTTTCATCACAAACGTTGCCTCACATGGAGGAGATCCTAATGAATTTAAGCTTTGTGGTCAAAAGCTTCCCTATCCTGTGTACTCCAAGGGAAATTTCATTCAATTGAGATTTGAATCCCGCACTGGCACTGTAAACAAAGGATTCGGTGCATCTTTTGAGGCGATAGATGGAGATTCATGTAAGTGATTTTAGCCTTTAATAGTTTTTTTTAGGGAGTATGCAAGTCCCTACTGAGCGAGTACCCCCTAGAGAAATAGAAGGAAGTGCAAATTTGCTTTGGATTTACCTTGCAAATGATAAAATAAACACTCGGTCAACGGCTTAAAAAGTTAAACATGGTAAAAACTTTTCTATGCTCTTTATGCAATGTCTCCCCTATTTACTTCAGTTAAGATATGAGCCAGTTATCAATGCGTGAAACTAGTCGTAAGTGATTATGAAGAAAGTGAGCAAGATGCTTTTTCCGGAAGCCGACACAGTCTTTGTTACTCTTTTCAGCGTGTCCTACAGATATGATCCTCAGTGAAACATCTGGTTATTTTTCCTCTCCCTTCCATCCAAGAAACTATCCATTCAACCAGAAATGTAGCTGGACGATTATAGGGAAACAAGGATACCGTACTGAGCCCACAATACCAGACTACAATCTTCACCAATGTGACGCTGCTTGCTCGTGTGATTATTTGGAGGTTAAAGAGCTTCAGTGATGATTCCCAGGTTGGAAAGCTTTGTGGTACACCAAGGAATGTTAATTTAAATTTCTATTCAATACATGAAAGCTTAAGGGTGGTGTTTGTTTCTGATGATACAAAAATGGATTATCACGGATTTTGGCAACATACAAGCTGTTGAACCACAGTCCTCCAAGTAAGTATCGATAGAACTCAGAGAAAATTTCAACACATACCATGAATAACAATAGAGGTAAACTCCATCTTTTTACATTTGGCACAATTAGTTTACAAGGGAAACGAGAGCATTCTTATCTGTAGGTGAAACTTAATATTTTATTTGGTGGATGGTATTTGTTAGTAGAGAGGTCTTTTGGATCCCTAGCTTGCATCTCCATGTATCCTGTGTGAGGATATTAACTCATTAACTATTTCTGAAATATATCAGCTATACAAAGTTTTCCAGTCTCAATTATTTCAGTAAATTCTGTACTGTTTGTTTTAATTGCATAGGTGGTGGTTAATTGAAACTGTGAGGATAGTTATTATTCTTTAATGTTTTAAAAGTCCACTTACATGTAAAGATAAATTTGGATAGTTCAAAGTATCCAAATTAATCCTTAATTGAACAGTTTTAAAAAATTAAAGATGATAGGTTGACTGAGCAATGCCCAATAACAACTGATCTGACTAGCTCTATGATTAGTAAGTAAGAGGACTACACAAAGAAAAATTTCTTTGACAGCCAAAATGGACTCAGCCTTCAACCTTGTCCAATTTTGGCTGTCCTTGCAATTTTTTCCATCCAATTATTTCCCAATTGGACAGCATGTAGTCCTATAACATACACTTATTTGTAAATTGAATAGTTGCCCTTCACAGAGTGAAAGTTATTGTTCAGTGATTCAATACACCTGAAACTTGTTAGTGCATGCCTCGTGTTTTCAGGGAGTCAGCGAGTTAGTCTTTAAGTCAGTCAGAGACTTAGTCAATGGGTTAAGAGTCAGTCAATTGTATTTTGTTTCCTTTAGTTTGTTGGGATTTCTTTTAAAGCGTTCTGTCCCTCATGAATTAAAAGATACAGAAAAAGCAAGAGCTTCCCCCTGCTGAAATGGAAGGGCTAAGTACAAAAGCCAGTCGATTAAGGGAAGAGTATACAGAGAAAATATATATGCCTTTGACTCTGCCTTTAAGAATTGCTTTGTTTTCTCCCTTTCTTAAAGTCTGGCTGTCTAGTTTCTTTTTTTAAAGGTGTAAAGTTGCAAAGTTTTTTTGATTAATTAGTCACTAATTAGTCATTAATTGCAGTCGAACCTGTATTAAGCATTAAGCTGTCATCTGGTACTAAGTTGTCGGTTGTCAAAGTTCTGAATTTTTTGCCCCCTTTTAAACTGAATTTTCCTCTTCTATTTGGCGGTCACTTCTATTAAGTAGTCGTGGCTACCCTTAAGCGATATCCAATGGCTTGTTTGTATAGTCTTCCACCAGGCTTTATTGAATGGTCAGTTAGAGCAGAGAAGAGCGGAACCAGTCAAATAAAACCAGGGTAATCTTTCAAGTAAGATTTAATTCATATTTATCTCCCGAAAATCAGTTTAAGTGGTATTTTTGAGCGAGTTTTTGCTCATTAAGTGGTCAGTTATGGCATGAACTGATGTTTTTTTGTTACTGTTTCTCGTGACACCCCTATTCTGTGGAACCTGTATTAAGCCATCAATCCGTATTAAGGGGTCACTCCGCCAATTTCCGTACTAAGTGACGCTTAAGAGCGAATGTTACCAACGGTTAAACATTTGGTGGCAACAGCCAAAAAATCGATTCAGCTCATATTATTAAGCTAGGTAGGCCTTATGGTGAAACAAAGTACTGCATATTTCGTTTGGCTGAATATCGATTTATTTTCGAGAAAATCGATAATAACTGAAGTTCGACCAAATGCCGCTTTTGAAGCTCAAAATTTCAAACGAATCTAAGAGCGTCGCGCCACGAGTTCAAAACACTTGGACCGATAAAAACTGCCAAATCTTGAAAAACAACATCAATACATATGTTGACAGCAATTTGAGCAATTCTTGATCATTTATTTACACAATCTAATGGAATTTAACCGACCTTCTTCTAACAAGATTAAAAATAGGTAAAAGTAACCCGTTATTTAACTATGTGCTATACAAAATAATCGACTGAAAATCCGGCTTTTGGAAGGCGAAGTGTGGTTCTTTTCGATCTCCAAAGGTTGTTCGAAAATGTTCATATTCACACACAAAACTCAATTGTTTCCATTTTACATCCAATGTACAGCTTATTTAACATCATATCATCTTACCGTCCATATTAATATTGCTGTATCACAAAAGGGGATTGCAGTCCTAAAATTGTCGCATTGCTCCCTAAATAGCAATAGAACTTGGCAGATAGTCAACACATCCTGATAATGATTGTTTACAAAGCGTATCTCGGGGTTTCTCTATTCCCATTTCGTTGAAATACTTTGCGTAAGAGATCTTTGTTTAATTATATAAGTCTACAACCGAACCGTGAACCAAATGTAAGCGGAATGTTGCTAGTTCAGAAACGTGTTTCTCGCGTGCAGAATAACGCTAATTAATTCAAAATGAGGTCTACTGATTTAAAAAGCAAAAATAAAACATGCCACAGTGGACTATGAAGCACGTGGCTACAGGAACTAAGGTCATGTGTTACATATACGAAACAGGAACAAATAATTATCTAACTCTGATTATAATTTAATGTATCATAATTGAATGTTTCATGGTACTTCGGGGGATAAAGCCCATTTTAGGACAAAAAAGAGCGAAAGATCTGCAAAGGGCACACCCCATTATACATCACTGCAGATGTGCGACAAAGAAAAGTGTAGTATTTGAATATTTGTTTATTTGAAGGAAGTTTTATAAGGGTCAAACCTGGAAAACCACAACTTTCGCTGAAATGTTTGTAAAAGCTAACGTTCAACAGCTTTATATTTATATTACTTCTTCTCCAGAGGCTACTGTGCCTTGTTAAGCTACTCGTGCCGGTAGTAAGACTACGACCCAGGTTGCACGTTCACATTTTTCACACCCACCTTTTCCCGGTAGTGGTCCAAGCAAAGCTCACATCTGGAAATAAAACCATTTCTGGGTATCTCGGAACTCAAGAAACGCTTCGAGTAATCATTGCACCAGCTGACACAGCAGACTCGAGTGCGAGTCGGCATACCCACATCAAATCCGACTTGCATTTTGGAAACAGTGGCTTTGAAAAATCAACTCAACTACTGACTTAGTTATTTAGTATTCTTGCCCAAGAAGGTAGCCAAGTAGTGATCTATCCCCCTCAAATATGGTCGGGTCCAAAGCCATCAATGCATTATATGGTGAAATATTGGAGCGTGGCTGATGCTTTATAAAAAAATTAACATGAGCATGTTGTCTATTCAGACCAGAATGTTCACGCCCATCGGGAAAAGATTGACATCTAGATTTAACCAGAAAAAAGAAAGTAAACAAACCCATGTTGGGCCTATCTCCTTAAATCCTTCGTTCCAACATAATAAATTTAAGGCAGCGTGGTCGAGTGGTCAGCGTGTCGGACTTGCGATCCGCCGCTCCCGGGTTCAAGTCCCACACTAGCAACTATCTGGATTTGTTTCACGGTAGCCCCGAGTTTCAAATCCTCGGCTATCCTTGTAATACAGCCAACTGGTTTGCCTTCGGCCAGTTGGGATTTTTAATAATGTTATTTTCAATTTGAATTATTTGTTTCAGTTGTTTGGTGGAAAACCTGTAAAATAGCTTGTAGCTAAGTGTATTACACCTTTTGCTGATCATTTAGGCGAAAAAGATATTCATTTTCGCGAAGTGTAGAATCAATGAGGCGAATATATGTTCTATAACACCAAGAAGCACTTCATTAACGCCACGGAACATTCAAGAGCGCAATTTGCATGTTTATAAACGATCAATAGTGTCAACGAACAAACAAGAGCATCTATCGACTATCAAGGACGCCAAGTGGACATTTAAACGCGCGCAATTGACAATCAAAAACACCAAAAGAAAATCAATATCATCTTCGGACAATCATAAGTGAAAAAGGAACATTCAATAAGACAATTAGCATAGAGAGGCGCAATCAATGGCGTCAAGAGACAATTATTCATTGCAAAGTAACATTCCATCTCGCGATTCGAACAATCATTTGAATGATGAGTATGTTCAATAGGAAGAAAAAATTGTTCATTAGTGAGTTCACGACCAGTTGTCAAAAAATAACAAACAATGGCCAATAGGTAAGAAAGTACATGTACAATACGTGTACATGTAGGTTATCATTTAAATTTGATGTTGCTCAATCTTTTCCTGAGACAGCTATAAAAGGAGGAATATCTTTGAACGTAACGCCGTCCGCGAAATACAGGTACATGTTATCCCTTTAATTTCTGACACCGAATGTCGTTTGAAAGCCCTTCGAACTAAACAAGTCGAAGGAATCATTATTCGTAGTAGAGCAGAATGGTTAGAGGAAGGCGAACGCCCCAGTCGGTACTTTTTTAATTTACAAAGAATTAAAGCTCAACGATCCCACATCTCTTCGGTTTATGATTCTACCGGTATCGAAGTCTCCTCCCAAGAAGAGATTGAAAAAGCTCATATCGATTTCTACACTCAGCTCTTTTCCGAAGAACCGATAGATGCTGCTCTTCAAGAAGATCTTTTATCCTCTCTATCACGGAAATTAACTTTTGATCAGGCGTCATCTTGTGAAGGCGAGATCACGCTTGACGAACTTACTCTCGCTATGAAAAATATGAATAGGAATAAATCGCCTGGCCCTGATGGCCTTTCGGTTGAATTCTACGCTAGATTTTGGGATCGTTTAGCTCCACATTTATGTCAAGTCTTAAATGCATGCTACCAAACCGGAGAGATGTGTGATTCCATAAAGATGAGCAACAGACGCGTTATTTTTAAGAAAGGAGATCGTAAGAATCTGAAAAATTGGCGTCCGATTTCTCTCTTAAACGTTGACTATAAGTTATGCTCAAAAGTTCTCTCTCTTCGACTCTCTAAAGTTCTGGAATATATCGTTGACCCTGATCAAACTTGTTCTGTGCCCGGACGCAAAATTACTTCAAACTTACATTTACTCAGGGACATCTTAGATTACATCGACAGCACGAATGAAACCGGCATTTTGCTCAGTTTAGATCAAGAGAAAGCCTTCGATCGCGTAAATCGCACCTTTCTGCAAAGCCTCTTACCCCGTTTTGGTTTTGGCCCGTCTTTTTGTTTTTGGATCAACACTTTATATAATGGGGCCAATATGCGTGTTATTGTTAATGAATGGCTAACCGATGCGATTCCTTTGTCTCGTGGGGTAAGACAGGGGGATTCCCTGTCTCCCCTGCTCTATGTTTTGTGCGTTGAAACTCTCGCATGCAAAATCCGAAATAATCCTGAAATCGAAGGTTTTCTCCTTCCGGGCGCACGTGGTCTCTGCTATAAAGTTGGAAATTATGCTGACGATACGACCTGTATAGTGAAATCTTATCGCTCTCTGCAAGTTCTATTCATCATGATTAATATTTACGAGCGTGGCTCTGGGCACGCCTTAATCTTACGAAAACAGAGGCCATGTGGTTGGGGGCGTGGCGTAAGCGCGACGACCAACCACTTGGCCTCAAATGGGTGACAAAAATTAAAATTCTAGGCGTTGTTTTCGGCCGCGATACTGAATTAGATAATTGGCAGCCAAAACTAGAGAAATTAGAAAAACATCTAAATTTATGGAAATCCCGTTCTCTTTCTCTTGTCGGCCGATCACTCATCGTTAACACCCTAGGAATTAGCAAGCTCCTATATCTCTCTACAGTTTTGTGTGTCCCAAAATGGGTAATTTCTAAGGTGAACGCTTTAATCTGGCCATTTGTCTGGGGTTGTCGAATTGAAACAGTGAGCCGAGCGACCTGCCACCAATCTCTTAACAGTGGCGGTCTCGGCATTTTGAATTTCCTGATCAAGGGTAAATCTCTTAAATTAGCCTCAGTAGTTTCTAATCTAGATAATCGCGAATCAAAATCCTTTCATTTGGCCAGATATTTTCTAGGCTCTAGGATTGCCTCTTGTCGCTCGGAGTGGAGCTCTCTTCGAGATAACTCCACCCCGAGTACACAGATCTTGACGCCCTATTATGAGAATGTTCTCTCGGCGCTCACCACTCTACGTGGGATTCTCTCCCGCACGGAGTGGCGCGATTTTGAATTTTCTTCCAAGAAATGTTATCGAACTCTCTTGAAGGAAAACTCCACATCTCCAATTCTTCATCGCTTTTGGACTCCCTTCCTTCCGATTGACTTTAATCTTGACAAATTTTGGAATTTAGTGCGAGATGACTTTTCTGAAAATTATAAGAACGACAT